>NC_050579.1:39265623-39397154 GCF_011100635.1 Trichosurus vulpecula | reverse complement strand
ATCTCACATCTAGGTCCTCTAGGTAACTCTCTACAAGTATATGTTGCAGAGATAATGCCAGCTGGCATTGGTGAAAGGAGTTTCCTCCTGAAGAATTTCCCTATATCTCTGAAATCACAGGTCCACTTCTTATCCCTATGGACTCCAGGACCAGTGCTCTGTCCACTGCCCCACCTGGTCAGCCATGCTATTTTTAATTGTAACACAGGTTTCCCAGAAATAATGCTCCAGATCATTGGATTTGATGACAGATAATCTGGATCTTAATCACAATTCTGGAGCTGAGAAGCTGTGTGATGTTGGGCCAAAGTTGGTTTTCTCTTTGTGTTTATGACGGGTCTCGCTGCCTGACTAGAAGTATAGAGGCCACTCACAGACCAGCTTCACTGCTAACAGGCATAGAAGCTTTGACCTGCTCTGTTTGGGACCTGACCAATTTGCCCCTCCTAAGGCTGCCTGGTAGGTGTATTCCACCCTCAGGGGACTAATGTGGACCACCCAATTGGCTCTAGCCCAATGGCAGCTCAGAATTCCAAACTCAATTGACCCACCAGCCTCAGCCTCCCCTGGCATAGGGATACATGCCACTACAGTGGAGGGATTAGACTGGACAACCAAAAACAATTTGGATTTCTATACTTCTTTAAGGTTTACAAAACACCCTCCTCTCAACAACTGCGATGGAAGTAGTAAGGACATTGCTATTTCCTGAAGCATCTGGGTGGTACAGAATGCTGGAGTTTGGAGTAAGGAAGATGTAGTTTCAAATCCAGCCTTGACACTTTGACAAATCACTTTACCTCCATTTGCCTCAGTTTCCTCATCTATAAAATGGAGATAACAGCACCTACCTTCCATGGTTATTATGATATTCAAATGAGATGATATTTGTAAAGGATTTGAAAACCTTAAAGTGCTCTATAATACTAGTGATTGTTGGGTGATTTTATTGTATCCACCTTCCAGATCAAGTCTAATAAGATCAAGTCTAATTTAGAACTTCCAGTTCTAAATCCTAGAATACTGATTGAAACCTTTTCCCACCATCTGGGAATCCATGAGATGTCTTGGACCACAGTGCCCCATGTGGAACAATGGGGCTATTACTGAGGTTGTATGGTCTGGTGGAAAGATCACTGAGTCCAGACAGAATCAGGGGACACACAGAACAAATCCCATTTCTGCCCCCAGTGAGACCTTGGGTAAGTGACTTTGCCTCCCTGGGCCTCATTCTCATCTGTAAAATGAAGGATTTCCTTCAAACTCTTGAGTTAAAACTCAATGAATTCAACAGTGCAAAGTGAACAAAAGCTTAGAACTCTAAAATGGCGGAACGTTTGGGGAAGTTGGGGAAGAAGGAGAAGGCACATGGGGAAAAGGGTGGGCATGATACCTGACAAGGCCATTGCCGATGGCCGGAGCAGATTCAATGCCACTAGAATCCAGAGCACTTCCATGGCTGAAAGAGAAGTTTGAGAGATGGCAGTTACCAGTTGTGAAAGGGGAAGAAAGAAGAAAGAGCTTTGAGTCAGTAGACCCTAGTACCCATAGCTGCTTCTGTAAGAATCTTGATTTAGGAGGGCTGAGCTTTCCTTAACAAAAACCACAGAATGTCAGAGTGGGAAAGGACTTCAGCATCTTATACCTAAGTAGGAAAGTGGGAACAATACCCACTCTACGGTGTGCCTGACAAGTGCTCATCCAGCCTGTTTGAAGACCTAGTGAGAGAAAACCCACTACCCCAGATGGAACTAGGATAGAGGCCTGGGGCTTTGCCTCAGATGCCAGTGATCTCACTCACTTTTGGGACAGCTCTTCCTGCCCAAGCTTCTGGACCTAGTAGGAGGAAGGGGCAATGCCTGACTATTCTTCTCTACCCCCAATTCTACCCCTTCTTGGCCTCAGGACCTGTCTGCTACCTCCCTTCCCTTAAGATCTCTCTACCCTCCTCAAGTCTACCCAATATCTCCCCTTCACAAGGTCCCCCTACCCTCTTCCAGCCTACCTGCTACCTCCTTATGTATCAGTTCCCCTATCACAAATTTCTCTGCCAAACACTCTCCCACCAAGGCAGAGCAGAGTAGTGCCTGACCCAAAAGTACCTCCTGGTCTGAAGACTGAGTCCACTTGGGATCTCTAGGGTCAGCAACCTTGAGGGACCACTGACTCCTCTTACCCTATAACCTAAAGAAAACTTAGCACCAATTCTCTCAATGGTTCCTCTTGTCTTCTGCCCTGTTTCTATCACCCTCTGAACCCCTTTTCTGCACTGTAGTATCACTATATAACTGGGCTTAGAGTTCAAGGACCTGAATTCTAATCCTGGCTCTATCACTTTCCCTACCACAGGTAGGGAAGGTAAATAGTGAAGAAGTAGTGAGGAAACTAAGGCCCAAAAGCAAAGTGACTTGGCCAAGGTCATACCATTCAAGCATGGATCACATAGCTAAGTAAGTGGCAATGCTAGAATTTGAACCTAGGTCTTCTGAGTCCAAATGTGACTCTCTGACCACTCCACCCCAGCATAATAATGAGGATGCCTTGTGTTTGTACAGGGCTCTGAGCTGTTCAGATTGCTGATGGCTCTGGGGTCAGAGGACCTGGGATTGAATCCCAGTGCACCTTTTATGCAACTTTTAAGGAGTCGTTTCTCCCCCATCAGCCTCAGTTCTCTCATCTATAAAATAAGGAGTTGAATTAGATGACCAGGTCCCTTTAAGGTCTACATCTCCACTCCTGTGATCTCCTAGGATCTCTTCATTTAATTCCTCAGTTTAGGGCAGGTCGCTGCCATGTTCAGCATGGATTTGCAAAGATGGGAGACTTAGGGCAGAGGAACTGTCATACCTACCTTTGAGTCCCAAGGTCACCCCACTCAGAGCCTTTTTTCCACTATTAAGGTGCCACCTTTCTCCTAGGACTATGAGGACCTCTCTCACCATCCCTCATCTTAACTCCTGACTTCTTTCTCCTTAGTAGCCAGGCTGAAATCCCTAGCCTCAACTCATTGCCTTTGACTACTCTAGAAACACACACCTCACCAGCCCTGAAAACCAAGCACCCATTTGAACCCCATGAAGAAAGAAGTTACAATATTACCTGTGGTCTTCTGCCTCTGCATCCCTAACAGGCAGCAAGAGATACTGGTCTTTTATAGCTCTGGGGAAGGAGTAAATGGAATGCTGGGTGTGAGACAGCAGATTCTCACTGGTCTAAGTAATGAGGAAATTACTCTTACTCAGATTCCATCTCCCTCACAAGGGGGATGATTTGCATAAGTAAATCTGGAGAAGTGGTCATTCCTTTCAAAAAGCCTTGAGCTATAGAAATTAGTCCTCTCTCCCAGGAGACCTGGGAAAATGAAAATAAGAAAGAAATGTCCTTATCTTCAGATTGGTGCTTGGAGGGAGTTATTGAAGAATTAGAAAATCTCCCACTGGAATTTTCTGTTACTTCAACATCTTATAGATTTGTAGAGAGCCCCAGGAGGGCAGGGAAGAAATCTGTGTGTGGCAAGTGGGAAAGGGACCCGTATGTACAAAAATATTTATAGCAGCTCTTTTTGTGGTGGCAAAGATTTGGAAATCAATGGGATGCCCATCAATTGGGGAATGGCTAAACAAATTGTGGTATATGAATGTAATGGAATACTATTGTGCTATAAGAAATGGGGAAGATACAGACTTCATAATAACCTGGAAAGACCTACATGATCTGATGCTGAGTGAGAGGAATAGAATCAGGAGGACATTGTAGACAACCACAGACATTGATTCTGTGATGACTAACTTTGATAGACTTGGCTCTCCTCAGCAATACAAAGCTCAAAGACAGCTCCAAAGGACTCATGATGGGAAAAGCTAGCTATATCCGGAGAAAGAACTGTGGAATCTGAATGCAGATTGAGGCAAAGTATTTGCTCTCTTTCTCTTTTTTTCTTTTTTTGGTTTTGTTTCTTCTCTCTAGTGATTCATTCCATTGGTCATAAATCTTCTTTGCAACTTGACTATTGTGTAAATAAGTTTAATGAGAAAGTTTATGTAGAATCTATATCGGACTGCATGCCGTCTTGGAGGCAGGAAGGAGGAGGGGAGGGAAGGGAAGAAAACTTGAAACTCAAGAACATGTAAAACTTAGTGTTGTAAATTAAAAATAAAAATCTAATTTAAAAAAAAGAAATTTGTGTGTGGGGTCTAGTCTCCAGAACTGTGAGTCTGCGCTTCATGCATTTAGAGGATGAACCTTAATCTCTTCATCTGTGGGGACAAAAATAGATTATGAGAAACAAATGAGATGACACATAGAAACATTTGTAAATCTTCAATCACTGTACAAACTACAACTATTACCATTATCTTTATTATCAGGCTACATATTGATTGGCAGTACAACCAGCTAATCCTCCTTCCCATCTCTTCCTCTGACCCAATGTCCGAAGGAGGTCCCAGGAAGGAATCTAAAGGATACATGAAGCCTTTGTCCACACTCTAGAAATGCCAGAGAAGATGAAACTCTGCTGCCTCTGTGTCTTCTCCACTTAACGATCTCGTAAATAATTAGGAGCAGGGAAAGACTGCTAGTTGGGGTCTGGTCACTCCACAGACTCATAACTGTGTGGTTGTGGCAATGTACTCCCTCAAAATATGCCCCATATCTATGCCCTTTTTTGAGGGTTTAAATTTTGTTTGTTAAATTCTGAACTTAAAAAACAAATTTAATCAGCATTTCCCTGTACATAGCAGAGCACAAGTGTATTTTTTTAATGAAAGCATGAGTCTCCATTTCCTATTGCTTACCAGTTTGAAAAATACATAAAAATTCCATGTTATTTTCAACACTGTCTTCCAAGCCCCTCACCCTTAAGAAGTGCTGTTTAGTACAATGAACAGTGGATTTTGAGTGTGGGACTTGGATCTAATCCTAGCTCAGTTATTTATTACCTGAGTGACTTTGAACAAGTGATTACATCTCTCTCTCTCTCTCTCTCTCTCTCTCTCTTTCTGTTTTTGTGTGTATGTGTGTCTGTCTGTCTCTGTCTACCTGTCTGTCTCTCTCTGTCTGCTTCTGTCTCTCTCTGTCTCTGTCTCTGTCTCTCTCTCTCTCTCTTTCTCTCTGTATCTCTCTCTCCCTCCCTCTCTCCCTCCCCTCCCTCTTTCTCCCTCCCTCCCTCTCTCTCCCTTAGTACATCAACCAACAAATCAATCAGCAAACATTTATTAGGCACCTGTTATGTGTCAGGCACTACACCAAGCCACTAACTAAGCATTAGGGCTTTTAAAAAAAGATTAAATGGGAGCAGCTAGGTGGCACAGTGAGTAGATCACCGGCCCTGGAGTCAGGAGGACCTGAGTTCAAATGAGGCCTCAGACACTTGACACATGTACTAGCTGTGTGACCTCAGACAAGTCACTTAACCCAATTTGCCTTCCAAAAAGAAAAAAAAAAAACAAAAAAACTAAATGAAATAGTCCCCACTTCAAGGAGCTTATCTTTTATCTGATGAGACATGTACACAGATAAGTATAGAAAAAATAAGTATATAAAAGTAAATATAAGATATTTATGGAGAAGCACTAGCAGCTAAGGGTGATCAGGAGAGGCCTCATGTAGGAAGGAGCATTTGAGCTAAACTTTTAAGAAAACTAGGGATTCTGAGTGTCAGAGGAAGGAATAGAATATCTCCAAGGTCTCTAAGGACTCTTTCCAGCTCTAAAACTAAGATGCTATGATCCTATGATCTTGAACCCTGTCTGGAAAGGAATGGAAGAGAATGGGAAGGAAGGGAGGAAAGATGAAAGGAAGGAAGGAAGGAAGGAAGGAAGGAAGGAAGGAAGGAAGGGAGGAAGGGAGGGAGGGAAGAAGGAAAGAAAGAAGGGAGGGAAGGAGAAAGGGAGAAAAGAAGAGAGGGAGGAAAGAAGGGAGGGAAGAAAGAAGGGAGGAGGGAGGGAAGGAGGAAGGAAGGAAGGTAGTTAAAGGAGGAAGGAAGGGAGGGAGGGAGGAAAGAGGGAGGAAGGAAAAAAGAACACAAATATTTATTACGTGCTTACTACGTGCAAGACACTGAGTTAAGTGTTAGAGATACAAATAGAAAAGCGAGACAATGCTTGCCCAGCTTGGGCTGCTAACTCCAATTTGTCTCCTGGCTCTACTGGTCTCCAAGCAAGAAGAGGTTGCAAGTGCAGACGTTACAGTTGGGGAGGAAGGGGAGGAGTCCTGTGAGGGATCATGGGATGCCAGACCTAGACCTGGAAGAGAGGGACCTTAGAGGTCATTGAACACAACTTCTTCATTTAGCAGATAAAGAGCCTGAGTCCAAGGAAGTATAGACAACTACGTGGTGTAAAAGATAGAGAGCTGGACTTGGCATTAGGATGAACACTTACCAACTGCGTGAACTGGGCAAGCCAATTAACCTATCTCAGCCTCAGTTTCCTGCTCTGTAAAATGGCAATAATTGTAGTACCTACTTTGAGGATCACTGTGAAAACCCAATGAGATAACATACGTAAAGTGCTTTGCAAACCTTAGAGGACTATATACATTCTGGTCATTATTATTGCTTTCGTTATTATTATATATACTTATGTACATTTCCTCCCCCCAATAGATTATAAGCTGTTCCATTTTCATTCATCTTTCTATCTCAAGCTTCTAAGACAATGCCCAACACATAGTAACACCTTAATATACACGTGTTGATTAATTGATTGATTGATATAATGGAGAGAACACTGGACTTGGCATCAGAGCAGACCTGGGTTCGAATCCCACCTCTGCGGCTTATATAGTGCGATCGTGGGCAAGTGACTGATAACCTATCCAGGCTTTCATTTTCTCATCTGTAATAATAAGTAGGCACTGCCTTCACAGCATTGTTGGGAAGATGCAATGAGAGAGGTATATAAAGTGCTCTATAGATCTTAGAACAGCTATAGGCATTTCAGCTTCTATTGGCCACCCGGGTTCCAGTGCTGACTCTTCCAGTGCCTGGTGATGAGACCTTAGACAAGTCAGTTCCTCTCTCTGTTTCAGATTGGTCATCTGTAAAATGGGGAGGATGACGATGATGATGATGACGATAACGATGATAATAACGATGATGATGATAACGGCAAATTATTCCTGTCCTGATTAGCTCACAGGTCACTGTGAGCATTGAATGGGATCATATTATGTTACAAGGTTTTGCAAAATATAAAATTGTTGCTGACTATTAAGAAGTTCTTGAATGAATAATGTTAAGGAAGAATCAGAAAAGGAAATGAAAGCATCCACATCCCAATTATATGGGAGTATAGATAAAGAAAGGGCAATCCAGAAGGATGAGAAGAGAATAAGCCAATAATAATGTTTATTAGAGACACAGAGAATTAATTAATTCTCTTGGGGGGCAGATTTTTAGGCAGGAAGGACAGAGGTTTGGTTGAGGGGTTTTTGTTGGGTTTTTTGGTAGTGGTGGTGGTGGTATTGTATTTTACTTGTTTTATTGGAGGGAAATACACATAAGAACACAGAGAGTATTTGAGGTTATTCATATCGATGACTTTGGGGGATCAGAATTCTCTCCTCTCTCCAGGACTCCATTGCCCTACAAAATGCCCTTGCTGAGATATCCGAAGTTAGAGATCTGAGCAAAGCACAAGGGTAGAACAGTATCTAACAAGGGTAACTGGTTAAGCCAATTATCCTGGGGAAAAGAATGCAGTCCTATTGCTGCCCTCACAAGGGACCCTATCTGCCTCTGGGGAAAAATTGTTGACAATCAGAGCAGCCACAGGCCAGCAACGGAAATCATTTGCTCTGATGTCTGGCTAGATAGTAAATGCCTCCCCTGTCCTGGTGAGTTCCCTGCAGGGAAAGTGCTGAGATTCCCTGAGGACCAGTGAAGAAAGAACTCTCAAGTGTCTGCAAAAGGGAAACTGAACAGAGATTCTTGCCCTTGCCCACCTCCACCCAAACTCCCACGCTTCAGTTATCTCCCATACCATTGCCCTCCTCGATCAGGCCCAGAAGGCTCCATTCAGGTTTGCACATGGTCCCTGGAGGCCATGACCACATCCCTGCTCGGATGTTCCCAGTTCCATCCCTAGCTAAGTCACTCAAGGTGGAAATACTACAAGCAGTCACCAGAGGTCATCCAGGAAGCAAGTGTTAATTAGGTCCATTCAGAGCAGCCTTTACAATTACCATGAGTCCTGTGATGGAAAAAGCACTGGAGTTAGAGGACCTGGGTTCACATCTTGCCTCTGATGCTCACTACCCATGTGACCTTGGGCCTCGGTTCCCCCATCTGTAAAATGAGGGTTTGAATAGATGGCTTCTGGGTGCCCCTTCAGTTCTAGATCTCTGATCCTGACTCTTTGTGTGAGTTTGAAGAGATCTGATCAATTTCTCCTATCCCTTCCAAAATTTAGCAACAAAGGCCTCATCCAGGGAGTGATTATGGAGTAACTTGGTTACCAGGAGAAAGATTAAAACCCACAGACAAGATTTGTGTGTCCAAAAAAAGATTTATTATGAGATATTCTGGGGACTGGAGAAAGGAATGAGGAGGTCCTGTGGTGCTCTAAATATGCACCTAGATCGGGGGAGAAGGATATAGTAGTGGGGAGTAGGGGCTTCCAAGATGACTTCTCTGCTTTCCACTTTTGTACAGGAAAAGTCCTATCTCTGAATGCTCTTAAGAATGCTCCCTCCTTTTCAGGGGCTCCAAGATAGTGATTGGTGGAGAACATCCAGGCCTCTACTTTGGCATCTTTGAGAACTGTGATTGGTTAAAGGGATGAGACTATGGATCTGGAGTGTTCCCTCATCTACTCTAGCTCAGCTAACTAGATAAGGTAGAGGATTTTACCTATGATTCCATGTGGTGGGGGATGGGATTGTTAAGCCCAGATGGACACTTATATATGAAGTTATAATTGGGGAGATAGGGAAAACCTTCCCTGGGCTGTTTTTTGTTGTTGCTAGCATTTTTCAGTCATGTCTGATTCTTGGTGACACTATTTGGGGTTTTCTTGGCAGAGATACTAGAGTAGTTTACCATTTCCTTCTCCAGCTCATTTTACAGATGAAGAAACTGAGGCAAACAGGATTAAGTGACTTGCCCAGGGCCATACAGCTAGTAAGTGTCTGAGGCCAGATTTGAACTTATGAAGTTGAGTCTTCCTAAATTTGGGCCCAGCAATCTAGCCAATCTGCCAATTAACTGCCCAGGCTGATTATAGGCATAGGAAAGAAGGAAGAAAGAAAGAAAAGAAAGAAAGGAAGAAAGGAAGAAAGAAAGAAAGAAAGAAAGAAAGAAAGAAAGAAAGAAAGAAAGAAAGAAAGAAAGAAAGAAAGAAAGGAAGAAAGGGAGAAAGAAAGAAAGAAAGAAAGAAAGAAAGAAAGAAAGAAAGAAAGAAAGAAAGAAAGAAAGAAAAGAAAGGAAGGAAGGAAGGAAAGAAGAAACAAAGAAACAGAAGAACAAAGGAAGGAGAGAAAGAATTCACATTCTTTTCTTGCTTTCTTTTTTCTCTAAAAAAAAACTTTGTTACATGAGATGGTTCTTTGCAGGAGAAAAGGGGAGACATTGGGAAAATTTTAGGCAACACAAGAATAAAAAGTTTCAATACAAATCTGTTTTTTATTTTTTCTTAAAAAAAAGTAAAGCTATGTAAGCATAAAGGATAGTAGCCAATTAATATGGTCCTACAACAGGGTGAGGGTTTATGGGGGCACAGGATTGTGAGATGGGACACTGGACACTTGGAGTTCTAGTCCTAATTCTGAAAGTAACCCATTGTGTAGTCTTGGTTCCATTACTTCCTCTCTCTGGGCTTCATCTATAAAATGGGGGTGCCATACTAGATCACCCTAACTCCAGATCAAACATTCTGATTCTCTTATTCTAAAGAGGTAGGAAAGGCATACAGGAGTCTGACAATCCCTCTCTACCAAACCCTGACACAGGAATCAGACTAGCCCCTCCCCCAAACCATGCCCGTCCAAGAACAGAATCCTCCTTCCAGAAATTCACCTTCAATAAAGGTGCAAAATGCAGAGACTGACCTTCACTGAGGGAAAAGCCCTGGACCCAGGTTCAAGTACTATCTCTGGGGTTAACTAACCTTGGGCAAACCATTAACCTCTCTGGGCCTCAGTTTCCACATCTGTAACATGAGAAGGGATGGGGCTGAACTAGATGTCCTGAGGTCCCTTGCAACTCCAAAATTAACCCCCTTGAAAGAGCAAGAATAAGAAGCAGCTAGGTGGCACAGTGAATAGGGCACCAGCCCTGGAGTCCGGAGGACTTGAGTTCAAATCCGGCCTCAGACACTTGACATACTTACTAGCTGTGTGACCTTGGGCAAGTCACTTAACCCCAATTGCCCTGCCTTCCCCTCTGCAAAAATAAGGGGGGGGGGCCAAGAACGTGTTGGAGGAAATTGAGACTAGTAGCTTAAAACCACCCATTCCATGTGGGGGTGAAATGTGTCCTTGTGCACATGTGCACACACACACCCACACACACACATTATTCCTTTTCTCTACTAAAATGGACCATGTGATTGGAGCTCTGCCTCCCCGCAAGGCTCCCTAAGTGAGAGTAGAAGTCATAGGATCATAGATTTAAAGATGGAAGGAACTTTTAAGGTCACTGAGGCAAACCCTCTCATTTTACAGATGGAGAAATTGAGGTTTGGAGAATTTAAGTGATGCCCAGAGTCACACAGTTGGAGAATTCATGATCCTTGCCTGGAGTCACACTATCAGAAAGTGTCTGAGGCAGGAAATGAACAGGGTTTTCCTGACTCCAAGTCTATTACAGAATCTAATATGCCACCTTGCATCCTGGGGCAATTACCTCCAATGGATCCTGTTCCTGGACTGGTTGACGAACCTGAGAATTTGGGAGTGGGGAGTAGGGAGAAGTGTTAAAACATAAGGAATAGATGGAAAACTGGGGGGGGGGGCAGGAAGGAAGAGAAGGATAGAAGGTGAGGGGAAGAAGAAAATTTGGTCATCGAGGAGGGGAAAGGGATGTCTTTATTAACCTAACAAGGAACTAGAATGGAGCTGGGGAGTTGCAGAGCAGTCAGGGTCCTGATCTCGGTTGGTTGGCTTTGACATTATAGATTAGAGGGAAGAACCAGTTGTGAACAGGGGCTGGGGAGCCCTTTGCAATCTCTAGTGCTGGGCCTGCCCCCTCAAGACTTGCCTGCTATCCCCAAGTCTCCAGAACCCTGTCTTCTCCCAATAGTCTTTATATAATATCCAAGATGAGTCAAACCAGACTGGACGATATCAAGATTCCCAGGGCCTAAGAGATGAGACAACTAGATGTCCTGAGTCAGACTTGGAGTCAGCAAGATATGAATCCAAATTCAATCTCAAGAGGCAGCTAGGCAGCACAGTGGCTACAGCACAGGTCCTGAAGTCAGGAGGACATGAGTTCAAATTTGACCTCAGACACTTAGTAGCTGTGTGACCCTGGGTAAGTCACTTAACCCTGCTTGCCTCCCCCCCAAAAAAAATCCAACCTCAAAAGTTGTGTAACTAACCCTGGTAGTACTTACCTGCTAAAGTTGTTGTGAGTTTCAAATGAAATTATATTTGTAAAGCATATTACAAACTTTAAGGTGCTGTACAAATGCTAGCAAAGATGAGGAGGAGGATAAAAGACAGACTTCATTTCCCAAAATGGATTAAAAAAAAAAACCAGAACTCCATCATGCTTGTCTTTATCTGCCAGGCTTCAAATTCTTTGCCCTTTCATTTAATGCCCTCCAGCTGTGGTTTTGCTACCTAGCCTAATTACTGGGAGCAAACGCCAGCTAATCTATTAACCATTCTCTGCAAGGATACTTTAAAGCCCTTTTCTCCTCCAGACCTCGGGAATTGCCTTTTGGCATGCTAATCTCTTACGGTTCTTTCTACCAGACCTCAGAGAAATCATTCATCTCATCTTGCTTCAGTTTCCTCTTGTCAAAAGAAGAGAATGGATTAGTCAGGGGTTCTTTAGGTTTTTTGTGTCACAAACCCCATTAGCAATCTGGTAAAGCCCATGGACCCCTCATTGAATCATGTTTTGTTGACTACTGTGCATTTATATTTGAAGAAAATGTTAAATTTTAGTTATAGGTTAGTGAAAATAGAGATGCAGTTTTTTTTTTTCTGATCCAAATCCTAAAATTCCTTGAAACCCATCCATGGACTCTCCCTGAAACCCAGGTCAAGAATTCCTAGTAGAAATCACTATTAATTAGAGAAGTGCAAATCAGAACAACTCTTAAGTACCACATCTCTCCTGTCAGGTTGGCTAACATGACAAAGCAAGAAAATGATAAATGCTGGAGAGGATGTGGGAAAATTGGAACATTGTTACGTTGTTGGTGGAGTTGTAAACTGATCCAGCCGTTCTGGAGAGCAATTTGGACCTATGCCCAAAGGGCTATAAAAATGTGCATACCCTTTGACCCAGCAATTGCAATTCTAGGGCTATATCCCAAAGAGATCATACAAGTGGGAAAGGGACCTGTATGTACAAAAATATTTATAGCAGCTCTTTTTATGGTGACAAAGAATTGGAAATCAAAGGGATGTCCATCAATTGGGGAATGGCTAAACAAATTGTGGTATATGAATGTAACAGAATAGTATTGTGCAATAAGAAATGAGGAACAGATGGACTTCATTATACCCTAGAAAGACTTATATGAACTGATGCTGAGTGAGGGGAGCAGAACCAGGAGATCATTATACGCGATTACAGACACACGGTATCTGTAAGGACTAACTTTGATAGACTTGGCTCCTTTCATCAATGCAAGGTTCAGAGACAGCTCCAAAAGCTCATGATGGAAAAAGCTATGCACATCCAGAGAATTACGGAGTCTGAATCCAGATGGAGCAAACTATTTGCTCTCTTTTTTTCCCTTCCTTTTTCGTTTCATTTCTCCTTTCTCATGATTCATTCCATTGGTTATAATTCTTCTTTACAACTGGACTATTATGTAAATAAGTTCAATGTGAAGGTATTCGTAGAACCTACATTGGATTACATGCTGTCTTGGGGGGGAGGGGGAAGGAGAGGGCAGGGGAGAAAATTTGCAACCCAAAAACTTGTGGAACTGAATGTTGTAAATTAAAAAGAAAAATCAATTTATCAAACAAAAAAATAAAAATAAAAAAGAATTCCTAGTAGATGGTAGGTAGGCATCTCTACACAGATGGGATCTTTGACTATTCTTCTTAGACTTCAATCTGTTTGTCCCATTCTAACCTCTCTATTGACCTCATCTCGCATCTCCAACTATGTATCAGATAGCTTGAACTGGATGTTCTGTAGAGTTAAACTCAACATGTCCAAAACCGAACTCATCTTTCTCACCAAACCCTCCCCTCTTCCTGACTTTCTTTTATTTATTTATTTTTTGGAGACAATAGGGAGGGAGGGGGTTAAGTGACTTGCCCAGGGTCACACAGGTAGTAAGTGTCTGAGGCCAAATTTGAACTCAGGTCCTCCTCACTCCAGGGTCAGTGCTCTATCCACTGGACCACCTAGCTGCCCCCTATCTTTCTTATTACTACTGAGGACATCACCATCTTCCCAGTAATCCTGGCTGGCACCCTAGGTGTCACCCTCCACTCCTCACTCTCTCACTCCCCATATCCAATCAGTTACCAAGTCTTGTTGCTTCTATCTGTAATATCTCTCACATATGTCCCTCTTCTCTTCTTCGGCACTGCCATCACCCTAGTGCAGGTCCTTATCACCTCACACCTTGACTACTGCCATAACCTGCAAGTTGATCTCCCTGCTTCAAGTCTCTCCCCATTCCATCTACTCCAATGCCAAAGTTATCTTCCTATCACCTCTAAGATCAAAAATAAAATCCTCTATTTGGTGTATAAAGCCAGCCATAATCTGGGCCTTTCCCATCTTTCCAATCTTTTACACCTTATACCTCCGCTGGGATTCTGTGATCCAGTGACACTAGCCTCCTTGCCGTTCCTCACCCAGAACACTCCAATCTCTCCTATTCCAAGCCTTTCTGCTGGCTGTCCCCCATGCCTGGAGTTCTCTTCCTCCTTATCTCCCCCTTCTAGCCCCCTTGGCTTCCTTCAAATCTTAGCTATAAGTCCCACTTTCTACAAGAATCTCTCCCAACTGCCTCCCTTGTGCTGATTATCCCCTATATTGCTTGCATGTGGTCTCCCCCATTAGCCTGTGGGATCCCTGAGAGCAGGGACTGGTTTTTGCCTTTCTTTATATTCCCATGGCTCAGCACAGTGCCTGCTACACAGTAGGCACCTAATAAATGCTAGTTGACTGACTATTTAGAGACTGACTCATCTCTAAGGTGTATTTCAGCTCTGGAATTCTATAAGATTCTTTCACTCCCTTATCTATCTTCCCAAAGATCTACTTCTTCATCAACCTATTTGTTGGTATGTAAAGACAAAATAGAAAACTTTCCCTGTCTTTCAGAAGTTTATGATCTATTAGAGATGTGGGAGAGGAACAGTACAAAAACAGAGATGTGAGATAGGAACATGTACACAGATAAAGACCAGACCTGTGAGTTCTCTGAGAAAGGGAATTTCCAGATGAGGAAATTCCCTTTGCCAAAGCAGGTGTGAAACTCTTAGCATTAGAAGAGTTACCTAAGAGTGATGAGAAATTAAGGCAATTGCCTGGGGTCACAAAAGCAGTATATGTCAGAGAAGGGATTTGAACCCAGGTTTTCCTGGCTCTGAGGTCAATTTACTGTGTATAAAACCTATTGCTGTGCCTCTCACAGGTAATAATGCACATTATGTGGTCCAAGGATATGAACAGACAGTTTTCAGATGAAGAAATTAAAGCCATCTATAGTCATATGAAAAAATGCTCTAAATCAGTATTAGAAACAACTCTGAGGTACCACATCACACCTATCAGATTAGCTAACATGACAAAACAGGAAAATGATAAATGTTGGAGATGTGGGAAAATTGGAACACTAATGCATTGTTGCTGGAGTTGTGAACTGATCCAACCATTCTGGAGAGTAATTTGGAACTCTGCCCAAAAAGCTATAAAACTCTGCACACCCTTTGATCCAGAATTACCACTTCTAGGTCTGTAACCCAAAGAGATCATAAAAATGGGAAAACGATCCATATGTACCAAAATATTTATAGCAGCTCTTTCTGTGATGGCCAAAAATTAGAAATTGAGGAAATGCCCATCAATTGGGGAATGACTGAACAAGCTGTGGTATATGAATGTAATGGAATACTATTGTTCTATAAGAAATGATGAGCAGGTGGACTTCAGAAAAACCTGGAAATTCTTATATGAACTGATGCAGAGTGAAGTTAGCAGAACCAGGAGAACATTGTACACAGTTACAGTCACATTGGGCGATGACCAGCTTTAATAGACTTAGCTCTTCTTAGCAATGCAATGATCTAAGACAACTCCAAAAGACTCATGATGGAAAATGCTATCCATATCCAGAGAAAGAACTTAGGTGACTGAATGCAGATCAAAGCTTACTATTTGCTCTCTTTTTTTGTTGTAGTTGTTTCCTCTAATTCTTCTTTACAACATGACTAATGTGAAAGTATGTTTAATATGAATGTATGTGTAAAGCCTATATCAGATTGCATGCTGTCTTGGGGTAGGGGGAAAGAAGAGGGAGAACACTTGGAATTCAAAATCTTATGGAAGTGAATGTTGAAAACTAAAAATAATTTTTTTAAGTATGCACACTATAATTTGAGGAGAGACCATCACAGCAGCAGGTGTTTCTCCAAGGGGTTACCTCAAGCAATAGAAGTTTGAGCAATCTTGATCATGCTGATAAGAGACCAGCATTGATAAGAGACCACCATGTTGACAAGAGACCACCATAATTACTGGAACTATAACCACTATGGGTCTTACTTTTTTGGACAGTCATTTCCATAGCCAGTTTATAGGTGACCCAACTTACTCTTACAGTAAAAGAATATTAGAGTTATATTGGCCCTATATTGGAAGTCACAGCATCATAGATTCAGGTTGGAAGAGGCTTTTGGAGAGCATCTAATCCAACTCTCTCATTTTACAGATGAGGAAACTGAGGCACAGAGAGGTTAAGTGATGTGCCCAATCATGTTACGTAGGTAACAAGTGTGAGGGGTAGTATATGAAGTCAGGTTCTGTGACTCCAGTATATCACCCAACAAACCAAAAAAAATTAGACCTGAAAATAATGTTGATGACTTTCTAGTCCAGACTTTTCATTTTATAGTAAAAGAAAATGAGACCTGGGGAAATAAAATGTTCCACATGAGGAACAGCTCCACTAACAGCAGGTTAGTGGCAGGACTGAGACTAGAACCCAGGTGTCCTAAGTGGAGGACTGTGGTGTTGGCAACCCAGCACAAAACCTTTCCCTCTACTGACTTTAAATCAGTAGATAGGTACCCTCCCAAGAAGGGAAGTCACCTTCATGAGCATCCATTTTATTTTATGTTTTTGTGTGTGTTTTATTTATTTTTTTCTCTTTTATTTATTTAATATTCTTAGTTTTCAGCATTGATTTTCACAAGAGTTTGAATTATAAATTTTCTCCCCGTTTCTACACTCCCCCCTACTCCAAGATGGCATATATTCTGGTTGCCCCATTCCCCAGTGAGCCCTCCCTTCTGTCACCCCATTCCCCTCCCCATCCTCTTTTCCCTTACTCTCTTGTAGGGCAAGATAGATTTCTATGCCCCATTGCCTGTATATCTTATTTCCTAGTTGCATGCAAAAACTTTTTTTTATTTTTTTTTTGAACAACTGTTTTTAAAACTTTGAGCTCCAAATTCTTTCCCCTCCTCCCTCCACACCCACCCTCCCTAAGAAGGCAAGCAATTCAACACAGGCCACATGCGTATCATTATGTAAAACCCTTCCACAATACTCATGTGGGAGCATCCATTTTATTGAGGGATTTCTACTTGTTCAACACATAAAATGAAAGCAAAACTATCCATCAGCAGGGAACACAAGAGAGTAACATCTGGGAAGAGAGGTTCAGTACATCTGGAGAAATAAGAGCCTTCACAGTTGTGAGTCAATGTGGCTTTGGTTGTGTTGGCACTCAGGATCTTACATGTGGATGCCACAGGTATGATGCTTGTGGGGTGGGGTATCATTTCCAGAAGCCCCACCCACCCACCCAAGTTCTTCCATTAACTGGCTAAAGACTGAAATTCCATGTCAGACTTTCGTTTTTCTTAGTTTAAGGATCTAATCTCTTTTAAAATGAAAATGAGATGTCCTTGGATCATCTGATAGCAATCATTTACACTGTAGCTAAAGTGAGTTTTGGATGCTTTCCCCCCAAACAGGGGGCCCAAACCAAATAAGAGCAATCTAAGCATGTAATTGAGAAGTAATAGAAAGAGGGCAACATCCAATGTAACATTACAGCTTTCCCAGGCCTGACTGGTCTCATCACCCCAAGTTGATCCTACTTATCCCAAGCTTCAGAAAGCCAGAAATAGGTGTCTCTGAAGTGAGGATCTCAGGAACTCAAACCAATATGAGCTTGAAAGGCACTTGGCTCTGTGTATGCCGAAATCCAACCTAGCTCACCAATAGGAATCAGAGTAACTTGGTAGTTTGTATTACATGAATGACTGTAAGGGACCTTCCCTTTCTCCTTCCCTCTCACCCCAGTAAAGGCCTCCCCCAGCCTCAACAATGGACCAGTCTGGAAGTTCCCATCACCTAAAAACATGCTTCCCAACTGGAACACCAAGACACTAAGGCCTTTAGGGGCACTGAAAAAGGCACTATAATTGCCTTTATCTCCCAGAATCAGGTCTTAGTTTTGACAACTCAGCCTAGGGCCAAGACATTAAGGAGACAGATTCCATCTTCCATGCAGTAAATAGTAGAGTTTGGTACGGAACCAGTTCTGTCCCCCAGCCAGTGAGTGGGGAGCTAAGGAAATGCCTTTTATTCTCCTCAAGGGCAGAAAACAGGCTCTAAGCAGACCGGAGAATGTGGACTCCCCCATAAAATGGCAATAAATATTGAGACATTGAGGTCTTCTAGTTTCAGTTCTGAGTCCCCTAAGGCTCAGTGACTGAGAAGTACCCACCCACACCCCTCATACCAGCTGATCCTTTGTCATTTGCCAGACAGATCTCAGCAAAGAAAGGGGCTCCTGAATGTTCCTGAATTGTGTCAATTGCCTTAGAACTGTGTCTCATAAATTTAAAACTGGAAAGGACCTCACAGGCTACCTGATCCAGCCCTTTCCATTTAAAGAGAAAGAAACAGAGGCCCAGGAAGGCTAAGTGACTTACAGGATAATAGATTTTGAGCTGGAAGGTACCTTAGAGGCCATCCAGTCCAATTCCTTTCATATTAGAGAGAAGGCAACTAAGTCCAGAGAGATGGTGTGACTCTGCCCTCTTTGCCTTCACCTAGATTTCTGAGCAGGGACAAGGTCTCCAGAAGTTCAGCTTTAAGATATGTATTCAGGGTGACTGGGGAGAACATATTCCTCTCCTCCTAACGTCTGAGCAGAGCAGGGAAAGATGGGCCATGCCCATGACTGCAAATGGCTTACCTAGCTTGATAAATTGCCTGTTTTCATGGTTTTGAATAAGGGTTTTTAATTGAGCCTATGATTTCATTGATATAGTACTTAGCAGAGTTATTGGCACAGAGTAAGTGCTTAATGAATATTTATTCCTTTCACTGGTATAGGGAACTCCCTGTGAGGAAATTCCCTCTTATTATTTTGGTATTTCTAGTCTTAGAGAGTTGCCGGGGGCACTGAGATGTTGAGTGACTTGCCCAGAGTCACCCTGCCTGCATGTCAGAGGTACGACTTGAACCCAGTTCTTTCTGGCTCCAAAGCCAACTCTCTATCCACTTTTCCATGACTGATTCTCCATTATATGTCCTTGAGACCTCAAGGTCTTCCAGTTTCAGTTCTGAGTCCCCTAAGGCCCATGACTGAGAAGAACTCACCCACACCTCTCCCACCAGCTTATTCTTCTGTTATTCGCCAGACACATCTTTGGACAGAGAGGGAGCCCCCTCCTTTCATATTTCCAGGATTATATGTTATATTAATGTAACTCAGTTAACTAGACCTAGACAAAATCTAATTGTGCAGACCACCAGGCCATTGCCAAGGTATGACAATCCAGATGGTAGCAGCGTATCCAATGTGTAGGCATGGGGCCCAAGAGGAGATGATCACTTCTAGAGTGTTCAACCCCTAAAAGTGAAGGCCAATGTCAGACACTGTAATCTGTACAACACGTTGGCACTGGCCACCAATGGTCATTGTAGCTGAAATGCCAGTAGGTCATACTGCCCTACTCACCTATACACAAATCTTCACTTGAGCAAGCCAACTAATCCTACAGAAAAAAAAAAAGACTGAAGGTTCACCGGAGTGCCGGTGGTCTGCCCCTCGTGGCCAGCCAGCCACAGCTAGATGGCCGACTGCTCTTGTAGAAAGCCCTCAGCACCTGGGAGGCCCCTCTCCGGCTCAGAGGCCAAAGCCGCTTCCCGGAGGACTTCCATGTGCTCCTCGGCTGCTGACAGTGACTGGTCGATCCAATCCAGACCCCCAGTCAGGTGGCAGGCATTTCTGGTCACTAACACCAGGTGACTGACAGACAGAAGGAGGGCAGTTGTCCTGAAAAGAAACCAACAGGATTAGGTTACCCTTCTAAGAGAGGCAAGATCGTTGCTGTTAACATTAGCTAGCATTTATTCTGAGCCTCGAGGTTTACAAAGTGTTTTACATGTGTTGATTTATTGAGTCCTTGGAACTACCCTGGGAAGTAAGTGCTATTATTATCCCCCTTTTTATGGATAAGGAAACTGAGGCAGGCAGAGATCAAGTGACTTGCCCAGGATCACATGATCAGTAAATGTCTGAGGAAGGATTCAAATGTGGACCTTTCTGACTTCAGTTCTGTACTCAACTCTATGGTACCACCTTGCTGCCTCTCTTAACTTATCCACAGAGAGTAAGTGGCAGAGCCTGGGATTTGAACCCAGGTCCTCTGACTCTGAATCCAGCATTGTATCCTGAAGATCCATCCAAAAGTGAAGATGAAGCATCTCTGAAGAGGTCATGATAAGTCAATGGGGAACAAAATTAGGACTTAATGGTTTAAAAATCAATTTATACATGTTACAGAAGGGTACAAGTTGGGTCCATGTTGCATGCCTCGACAATGCTTCTGCTGTAAGTGAAGCCTGGGGAATGCCAGAATGGGGGAAGTGCCTGGGGCTTATAGTGGACAGCCAGGCAGTGAAGTGGTTAGTGTGCCAGGACTGGAGTCAGAAAAACTCATCTTCAAAAAAAAAAAGAAAAACTCATCTTCGTGAGCTCAAATCCAGCCTCAGACACTTACTAGCTGTGTGACCCTGGACAAGTCACTTAACCCTGTTTGCCTCACTTTCCTCATCTGTCAAATGAGCTGGAGAAAGAAATGGCAAACCACTCCAGGATCTCTGCCAAGAAAACCCCAGATGGGATGGGGTCATGAAGAGTCAGACACGACTGAAATGATCGAACAACAACAATGGCGGGTATGGGGAAGGGACAAACATGGGAGAAACAGTTACTACCACCATTTGGTGCTCACCTGGTTAAACTCTAGTCCCAATCCAAAAGGGAAGAGGTGTGGTACCGAGGAATGAGTGCTAAACTTGGAGTTACCAGATCTGAGTTTGACTTACTGCCTGTGTGACCTTGGGCAAGTCAACCTCTGTGGATCTTAGTGTTCCCATCTCTAAAATGAAAAGGTTGCACTTGATGCCCTCTGAGATCCTTTCCAGCTATAATCCTAGGATCATATGCCAAAGATTGTCAGCTGGACAACAGTCAGTCTTTGGTGTCTGTGGAATGGCCAATGAAGTGCAATCGATCAATAAACATTTATTAAGTGCCTGCTATGTGCCAAGCATTGTGCTAAGTCCTGAGCTGACAAAGGATTGGAGTGTATGGGGGTAAGGACATGATCTAGCATGAGCCTATTTTTAGATATTGAAATCTAAAACTAAGACTGGTTCGATTTACCTCCAAGGACCCTAGAATGGGATTATCTCATCTCTAAGACAGAACAAAATGACTGGTTAACCCATAGGAGGTTTGGAATATGCAAGATCTCAAGCTTAATAAATGCTACCCCAAATTCCAAAAGCTAACTTTAGTCCCACAGGACACAGGTAGAGCTGGAATGGCCTTAGGAATGTCCCAAGTTGTCATTCCTGTTGCTGGGACATTGCCTGAAGGAGCTCCCTCATGACTTGTGACTAAGAACAGGACCACTGCAGGGTCTTGCTTTTTCCCGCGGAGAAACCCAGTCAGCTGCTTGGTTACAGGGTAGTTGACTCATTGGCTGACTCACTGCCCAACTGTCTGAATGTCTCTTTCACCTCCCCCCACCTTTGGCAAATGGTCATGATGTGCCTCCTCACCGGGCGTCCAGAAGCTTAGGGTCCAGCGGAGGGTACATTGATCTCACTACATCATCCACTCTGCGAAGAGAAAAACATTTTGTAGACATTCTATTAACTTTGAAGTTCAATCAGCAAGCGTCCATCAAGTACTTGCTATGGGTCAGGCACTGTGCAAAGCATGAGGGCTACAAAGACAAAAACAGCCGCTTACAATCTATTATGGGCGACAACATACACACAGATACATATGTTAGTAAAAAAAATACATACAAAGTCATTTCAGAGGAGGCTCATCTACAAAATGCGGATGATAATAACAGCACCTATGTCCCAAGGTTATTGTGAGGATGAAACGAGATCATATTTATATGAAACACAGTAGAAATGGCTGCTTTTATGATGGCGATCATTCTATCCTTCCCAAGCACCTAGCACATTTCTGAGGCAGAACTCTCCAAAGGGAAGAGCATTGGGTTTGGCAGCAGACAGACTTGGGTTCAAGTCCTGGCACTTGTCTTCACTGTCTGTGTGACCCTGGGCAAGTCACTTCACCCTTATGCTTCACTAGATGATATCTGAGAGCTCTTCCAGCTCTCAATCTATGGTCCCATAGCGTTACCTTGTGCTTCTTTTTCTTTTCAGGGTTAGGAAGGGGAGGAGACCCAGACCCGGGGTTTTAGCAGCAAAAAAAAAAAAAAGGGAGCTCCCAGTGTGGAAACTCCCTTTGCCATTCCACCTATCCGCAAGACCATGCTGTCCCTTACCTCTGATACTTATCTGTGTGACCCTGGGCAAAACAACCTCTCTGAGCCTAGGTTTCTGCATTTAAAAAACAAAAGGGTGTTTCACCCAGGGAAATAAAGGGTGTTGCATCAAAAGAAAAATTTGAACTGAGTCCCCTGACTCTTTCCAATTCATTACCTTTTCCCCTTCTTTCTATTGCTCAATCTCTTACTTTCATATTTTAACTCTTGGGACTCTGTTATTGACATTTACTGAATGGCCTCCAAGGTCCCTTCTGCTATAAATCTGTGTTCCTACGACTTTTGTACAGATTAAGTACTTAATTACATATACAATTTGGAGGAATCTTAGAGATCGCCAACTCCAACTCCCTCATTAGCCACAAGGAGAATCTGAGGTCCAAAGAAATAAGACAACTGACCCTAGGTTATATAAGTGATAAAAAAGCAAAAGCCAGGATTTGAACCCAAGTCTTCTGAATCCAAAGTCAACACTCTTTTCATCATATCACTAATTCAAGACATATCTTTGGGGTTTCTGTTGGAGGCATGCCCACAGGATCAAGGACTACTCCCATAAAGAGAAGTATCTGCAAAGGTTCACTTCAAATACTATGTTAGCGTGCTGGTTTTGCTTTGGGTTGAACTTTGACTTGACCTATTCATGTCCTACTTGGACACCACCACATCGGTATCCAGGCCACCCTGCTCCTCTGCTCTGAAACTGGGCCAACTCTGGATGGCCCAATTCTGCCAAAGAGCTTTGAGTATGAGCCAGTGATCCTTGGATTGTGTGCCTGTCATCCAAAAACCAGCCTGACAGGGTTGAGGGGGAGCTTATTACCAGGAGCTTGTCCAACAGTTGGAAAGAACGCAGCACGGTGAAAAGAGCACCAGATTTGGGGTTCAAATTCTGGTTCCATTATTTGATGGCTACGTAACCTCTGGCTGTGGCCTTCAGTTTCTTTATATGTAAAGTATGAGAAGGTAAAGGCAGATTCAATGGCCTCTATGGCCTCTAATGGCCAACTATAAACCTACAATCCCAGCCCTGCTAATTACTTCCTATATATCCTTGGCAAATAAGAGGGTGGCCTAGATGGCCTCTGAGGCCCCTTCAAGCTCTAAATGCATAAGCCTATGAATCTGAATGGGCCTCAGTTTCCTCAAATGTAAAATGAATTGGAGGGGTGGACTAGACAAGTTTTAAAGTCCTTTCCAGCTCTAAGTCAATTATCTACGAAGTCAGGAGTTTTTTAGCCACAGCAACTCTTAGGCACGGAAGAGCTGCACTCTGTACTAATGGAGAGAAGGTCCCCACCTAATGAAAGCCCAAATCCTAGGAACATCAGATTTGCCTTGAAAGCAAAAGGAAAAGGGGATGGCAGAGAACAAGATGGATAGATGGTGTCATGGTAGCAACGAACATGAGCTTGAATAGACTTCAGGAGATAGAAGAGGACAGAAGGGCCTGACGTGTTATGGTCCATGGAGTTGTGAAGAGTCGGGCAAGATTGAACAAAAAAAGGCTTATCGATCTAGAGCTGGCAGGGACCTTAGAACTCATTTAGTCCCAACACACCCTATTATACATTTGAGGAAACTGAGGTCCCAGGACAGGCTAATTGACTTGCCCAACATCACACAAGTAGTAAACATCAGAGGGGGGAATTTAGACCCGCATCCTCTGACTCAATGGGCACTTCTCTTTTCACAGTACCAGGCTTTGATACAAGTTCAATCCTCATTCAGATCAGTTGATGGTTCTTTGAGTTCAGATGGTAGGTTCAATTTAAAAATAAAATGGGTTCCATAAATGAATGCTGTCCATTCTGACTTTGGGGCATGGTTTTACTCCAGGCGCTGCTCACAGCCATCTCAATGCCTAGTCAGAGAGGAAACAGGAAAGATTTATCGTTCAATTTCCAAGAAGTATTTAAGGAAGAATTCCACTCAAAGGTTTTCCAGGAGCTGTTGAGCTGGTGAGTAAGAAAGCCCTCAAGCCAGCCTGCTGGGACTGTCCTCTGAGAAAACTAGAAGCTAGGTTAGTCAGCCCCTCGCTTTCTCTGTGTGCCTTCAAATCTGACACCGCTCTGCCTGGATCTGACAAAAGATAAACACAGTCCCTGGAGTAAGTGGACAAGAGCAGAAATAAGAAAAGATGAGGAGTGAGGGACTGAGCAACAGGAAGAAGGGGAAAGGAACTGGTGAAGAGGAAAGAGTCAAAGGATGTCAGTTCAAATCCTTGCCCTGATGCTTACAGCCTACATGACCCGGGGCAAGTTACTTTCTTTCTGTGTGCCTCTGTTTCCCCATTTGCAAAATGAAGGAAGTTGGACCAGACAGCCTTCAAAGTCCTTTTCAGCTTTAGCTCTCTGTCGTCTAAGTCTCTTCACTTACCCAGGCCTCAGTTTCCCCATTTGTAAGATGAAGGCAATTGACCTAGATGATCTCTGAGGTCCCTTTCAGCTCTAGAGCAAAAGTATATGAATGGAGGCAGGAAAAGATACATAGAGGACTTTCCATTGTGTCCTCTGCTTTTCTTGAAGGGAGGAGGGGAGATCAAGGAAGCAGCAGCCAACCTCTGAGCTCTCCACTAATCCAACCCCAGCTTTATCCACCACAGATATCCACCAGCATATCATGCATCCTTAGAATTACTCATCTTCATCGGTCAGCTAGCCTAACACTAAATTCCAAGGTGGTGCAATGAATGAAAAGGTGGACGTGGAGTCAGGAAGACCTGAATTCAAATCCTTCCTCAGATACTTACTATGCAGTGCATATGTGCAGTCTGTATGACCCTGCACAAGTCACTTAACCTGTCTGCCCCCTTTCCTCATCTGGAAAATGAGGATATAATAGCAGCTACTTCCCAGGGTTGTTGTGAGGAGAAAAGGAGATAACATTGTGGAGCACTTTGCAAACCCTAAAGCAATATATAGGCGCTATTATCAGCTCCTTTTATGATCCACTAATGCATTGGTACTAAAGAAACTCACCTGGTCTGCTTAAGCAGAGCTGGGGTGGGGGTTGGGATGGTCATCCATCCCTGAGAAGAAGCATCCCTAAGAACTAAATTAGCAGCATCTAAATTGCAGAAAACTGAGTTTCTAGGGCCAGGGGTGAAAGGACAAAGATGGGGTTGGAGTAAATCAACTATTACTTCCCTTCTAGCTTGGAATCCCATGGTTGACTTTGTCTGCACCTTGGAGTAATGGTGCAGGGTACATCTAGACAGGCATAGGTGGAAGACTTATACCCAGGGGTGGGGGACCTGTGGCCTCAAGGCCACATGTGGCCAAACCAAAGCTTGGATTCAGTCAAAGGGCCACACTTGAGGACCTAGAGGGTCACATGTGGCCTCAAGGTCGCAGGTTCCCCATCCCTGCTCATATCCATGAGCTATGGATGACACCAAAAGAGAAGGTAGAAGTATCTTTGGCTCATCTCCACTTCTTCCCTTCCCTCCTTAGAGTCACCAAGTCCTTACTTGGCATCTCTATGGTCATCTCCCCTGCCAAGCTCCTCCAAGACAGTCAGGCTAATTCTCTTATATTCCTCCCACAGGACTAAGTACCATAGTCTCAGACAATGTTGCTGACTGCTTGGAAACGTGGTCATCTTGCATTAGTCAGTCTTCCTGACACCAAATTCAACAGTCTCTCAACTTTATTATCCAACCTCTCAAGTGCAAGAAGATTAAATGAATTTCTGGAGCTCATACAGAGTGCTGAAATACAGAATTCTGCATCTTTTCCAGGAGCTGGGGGGTGGTTTCCCTACCACTGGGAAAGTAGAAAGCAGAGAGGCCAGAAGCCTTAAAGGATAGAGAGATGGTCTCAGAGACAGAAAAATTTGAATTGGAGTCACCCCATGACACATCCTAGTTATGTGAGCCTGGGTAGATGACTTAACTTCTCAGTGCCCAGGCAACTTTGTAAGATCCAATCAATCCATCAATCGATCAAGAAGCATTTATCAAGTACCTGCTATGTGCCAGGCACTGTGCTAAGTGCTAGGGATACAAAAAGAAGCAAAAAGTCCCTGACCTCAATGAGCTTACAATTTAATGGGAGAGACAACACACAAACCAATGTATATAAAATATACACAGAGCCAACTACAGACAGGACAAATAGGAAATAATTAACATAACTACAAAGGACCCATGAAGGAAGACACTACCCACCTCTAGAGGAAGAGCTGATATATAGAACTATGTATTGTATAGTTTCACATGTGTATGTATCTGTGTCAAATGTCAACCATCTCCAGTGCAGAATTGGAAGAAAGGGAAAGAAACAGC
Organism: Trichosurus vulpecula; assembly: GCF_011100635.1. Taxonomy (NCBI): domain Eukaryota; kingdom Metazoa; phylum Chordata; class Mammalia; order Diprotodontia; family Phalangeridae; genus Trichosurus; species Trichosurus vulpecula. The sequence goes on along the minus strand of NC_050579.1, from coordinate 39,370,654 downwards.
TTGGAAATCAAATGTAACCAAAAATGTATATTTAATTTTTTTTAAAAAGAACATCCTGATATATACTCAAAAAAAAATAATGAACAGATATAAGGCATTAGGATTAAGAGGGGTTGGGAAGGCTTCCTGTAGGAGGTAAGATTTAAGTTGGGAGTTAAAGGAAGCCAGGGAGGTCAGTAGTTATCAGAGGAGGGAGAGCATTCCAGGCATGGGGGAGGGGCAGAGAGAATGCCCAGAGCTAAGAGATGGAGGGTCCTCTTCATGGAACAGCCAGGAGGCCAGAGTCCCTGGATCGAACAATACATTTTGGGGAGTAAGGTGTAAAAAGATTGGAAAGGTAGAAGGGGGATAAGTTATAAGAGGCAGAGATTATAAGTAGCAAAGCAGTTTTTGGTCTGCATTGGAGGCTTCTCACTGGAACTTCCAAGCAGAACAGGATTATTTCATGGCTCAAGCACATCACAAGGTGACCACTAGGTGGCAGTGCCACCACAGACTTACAGACCATGGAAGAAGCTAGTTTCATTTTTCATCAAAAAATCAGGGGCAAATCAGTGGCATTGTTGGTAAATGAGATAAATTGGCACCTAGCATATGCAATTCCTGTTGCATTGGAACTATACTCCTCCTTCCCCACCCCAACTGAGGCGATGGACAACAGAGAGTTGACACAGTATTGTGGGAAATTGTAAGAGAATCTTGTTCAAATTCCATCTCTGCCATTTGACAGACCTTGGATAGATCATTTAGCCTCAGTTTGCTCAACTGAAAAATGAAAGGGTTAGACTAGATGACCTTCCAGCTCTAGTTCTATGGTGCTTAAAGCAGGGAGCAGAGATCACAGATTCAGAGCTGGAAGAGAACCCAGGAGTGATTCAATTGAATTCCCTCACTGGACTTGGTGAGGAAACTGAGATCCAGGGAGGTCAAGTCACCCTGTAGGTTGACAAATGTAGAGCTAGAGAAGATGTCTCCCATATTGGTATCTGGTGTTAGACACTGTTCTATCCATTCGTTTTCATCTCCTTGAAAGCCAGAGGCAGAGAAGAACAAGGGGAACCCAATATGGGATATATCAGGGAGGAAAGGGGAGGAAGAAGTGCAAAATCACCTGGGATCATGGAGTTTAGATGTGGAAGAGACCTTGAAGAACCTCTAGTCCAGGAGAGCTTGATCTTTTTGTGATGGACTCTTGGAACCTTTACATCCCTTCTTGAAATAATGGGTAGGGGTTTTTAAAAATTCATTATTAAAGAAAATGCTAATTTTTAGTTAGTGGTTTGTAAAAATAGAGATGTAATTTTTTTCCTATTCAAGTTCAAGGATCCTCTAAAATTTATCCATGGATCCCCTGAAGGTCTGTGGACCTCAAAATTTTAACCTGATCTAATCCAGTTCCTTCCCACCCAATGACTCCCATTACACAAAGGATGAAACTGGGAATCAGAGAGGGTCCAGACCATGGTCATACAAAGAGTAAAAGAGGGACACTCTCAAACTCAATTTCCTCATCTGTATAATGGGGATAATAGGACCTATATAGCTCAGGGCTTCTGTGGATATCAGATGAGATCATGTATGTAACACAAGCTATTCTACCTTTTGGAGCCTCACAACAACCCTGTGAGATGCCTACTATAAGTATTACTGCCTCTTTATAGAAATGAGAAAGCTGAGGCTCAGAAAGGTTGATGACTTGTCTTTGGTCACATAGCTACTAAGAAGGAAAGGCAGAATTAGAATTTATGTCTTCCTGAATCCCAGTCCATTGTTCTACTCATTCCAGCACAACATTCATTGGAAAAGTTTTAATCACAGATTGTGAATCACAGATCTGTGAATCAGCCACAACAGCGGCAGAGTTTTTCCCCCTGAAACTACCTGTAAGGCATTGGAAAATATTTAGGAAAAATCAACGAATTTAGCCAAAGATGGATCTCATAAAGAGAGATCTACTCTTTTGGGGGGGGGGGGTGCAAAATCTTAAAATCATATCACACAGTGTTTTAAGGCTTGCAAAGCACATTTCTCATAACATTCCGATGATATAACCAGTCCAAGTGTTTTTAATTCCATTTTAGAGAAGTTAAGTAACCTACCAATGTCACACAGCTAATATATGGTGTCAGAATTAGCATTATTATCATTTAATATTATATGTGCGAAATATATACACATGTATATGTCATATACATGTGTATATCAACCTGTATATAAACCACCTATATACGGTATATGTCATATATATGTGCATATTGTACATTATACTATATAATACAGGTATAATATTGTATATAGTATATATCATATGTAATATCATAATATGTTATATAATAGATGATGGTATGTTTAATATATATAATGTGTAATGATATATTGTATATAATAAATAATTAAAATAATAACGAACATTTCTATAGCCCTTAAAGATTTGCAAAACACCCCACAAATATTATCTTGTTTGATTCCCTACAACAACCTTAGAGGTGTGTGCTATTATTATCCTGTTTTATAGATGAGGAACTTGCTGACTCCAAAGTTCAGGGCTCTATCTACTGCATGGCCTTACTGCCACTGAAGCAAGACTTGAACTGGGTCTCCAGACTCTTGCTACCATACCATGGGGTACATTCATACGGGCAACATAAAGGATTATGGATGATCTATTGTTGTTATTGATCTTTATTTGGGGGGATGGGGGAGAGGAACAAGGGTATCATCCTTGCCAATATACCTATCCATTAGTGTGAATAACTGAGTTGGATGTATCCCTCTCCCCATCCCCTTCCACCCCCAGACTCTCCCTTCCACACAGGACACACACACACACACACACACACTCTCACATACACACACACAGTCATACTCACACACACATACATACCCTCACACACACACAAACACACACAGTCTCTCTCACATACACATATACACTCTCACATACACATATACACACACACTCTCTTACACACACACACACACACACACACACACACACACACCCCAAGACCTGGCCAGTTTCTTACTTACCTAGGACTGATCCTCTTGGCCACTACAATGATGTCACTGACACTAGCAGAAGTCTTCATCTTTGCCCCTGAGCCCATCGTCATGGCAACAAGTTTTTCTGTCAGAGTATGGCAGATCTGATGGAGAGTGAAGGCAGGTGGTTACGAAACGAAAATGGTCTGCCCATCTCAAGGCTCTCTATTTTTCTTTGGGGGAGCAAATCCAGACCCAGGCTAGCTCTCTAACCCCTAGCTAGGTTTCCTGGCTTATTATCTGTTCCCCAGACTTGCCATGCATGATGCTGGAGTCAGCACATTACTGGGGAATGGTAAGAAGCAAATGCAAAGCGAGACGGGGGTGGGGTTGGGAATCAGAGATCAGAGTTGGAATTTTGGATCAAAGAACTCTAATCTGGAATAAAAAAGCACTAAAAGGATCATATGATTGAGTTTCCCCTTAGAGCTTAGCAGAAAAGTCCTCACCCTCACCTTTCCTCCATAGTTTTGCCTTCAGCAAAAGCTTCCCTAACCCTCACCCCCACCTTATATTCCCTCAAGACCCCAGCATAAATACTCTATTGCCTAATCAACAAGGCCCAAGAGCCCAGTCCATGCCCAAACCCCACTCCCCCCACCCCATCCCAGAGCTAGGGAGTTGAAAGGGATTGGCAAAAAACTTAAATCTATCGGTAGAAAAAAAAATCTTCTAATCTAATGCCCTCATTTTACAGATGAGAAAACTGAGGTCCAGGGAGGTTAATTGATATATCCAAGGTCACATAGGCAGTTGTTGGCAGAGCAGGGATCATAGATTTAGAGTTGGAAGAGTCTTCAGAGGCCATCTAGTCCAACCCCTTCTTTTTATAAGTGAGGAAACTGAGGTCTAGAGGAGTAAAGTGACTTGCCCAAGGTCACACAGGTGATCATTGCCAGAGGTGGGATTTAAACCCAGGTCTGCTATATCCAGAGTCACTCTGCCATGCTATATCTCGGAGGTTTGGAAGGAAGCAGATCATTTTTCTTTATAAGGGCAAATGGATGGCACAAAACACCACGGAGGGGAGGAGATAGACCTGGGATCATTTTTATCAATTCCAGTCAAATTCAGCTCATTCCATGCAGAACCATTCCCCACCCTCCACCCCCAAGTACTAAATGTATCCTCTGAGAGAGACTGACAAAGTAAGGTCCTGCCCCAGGCTACATCCCATGGATGGCATGCGGTCATTATGGTCAGGATCTGCTAATGAGAAATGATTACCTTCAGAATAGCAATGCAATGAGAAACGAGACCCCTGGAGAAAAAAGAGCTTGTCAGTGACTGAGAGAGAAGCCATCCTTCCTCCTCCCTCCCTCCAGGCATCCCTGCCTCCTCTGCCTCTGCCCCATGGATGGGCTCTCCAGCCAGATTTCCCTTTTCAGCAATTTGCTGCTGTCGTTTAGTCATTTTTAGTTGTGTCTGACTCTCTGTGAACCCATTTAGAGCTTTCTTTTTTTTATTATTTGGTTTTTTTTGCAGGGGGGGAAGACAAGGCAATTGGGGTTAAGTGACTTGCCCACATTTAAAGTTTTCTTGGCAAAGATATTGAAGAAGTTTGTCATTTCCTTCTCCAGCTCATTTTACAGATGAGGAAACTGAGGCAAATGACTTGCCCAGGGTCACACAGCTAGTAAGTGGCTGAAGTCAAATTTGAACTCAGGAAGAAGAGTCTTTCTGAATCTTGACCTGGCACTCTGTGCACCATGGCGTCACCTAGCAGCCCTTATCAGCAATAACCCCAAGTAATCAAAATGGATTAAGGTCATTGACCCAGGCCAAGTGATCCTATCTTTGGAAGCTCCTCCCAGCCTCCCCATCATAACACCTCCCAGAAATCCAGGCTCTCTCCTCTGAGCTCATGAAGTCTCTTCTCTTTTATCATCATCATCATCATCACTAATGTCTATATCGTGCTCTCTATGTGCCAGGGACTGTGCTAAGGACTTCAGAATTATCTCATTTGAGCCTCCCAACAACCCTGAGGGGTTAGTGCTATTGTTGTCCCCATTTTCAGATCAGGAAACTGAGGCCAACAGAGGTTAAATGACTTGCCCAAGGTCACACAGCTAGTGAGTGTCAGATGGGACTGGAACCCAGGTCCTCTGACTCCAGAGCCAGTACTCTCTGCTGCTGTTTCTCACCAATAATAATGAGTATCATTTCTATAGTACTTTGAGGTTTATGGAGTATTTGCCATACAACTCTATGAAGTAGGTAGTACATACATTATCACTTTCATTTGCAGTGGGGTGGGGAGGGGTGGGGATATTAAAAAAGGAAAGTGAGGCTCAGTTAGTTTAAGTGCCTTGCCTAGGAGCGCATAACTAGAACTTGCTAAAGCCTGGATTCGAATGCGGATCCCCTGATTCCAAGTCCTATGACAAAGTGATGGGGTGCTAGTCAGAAAGTGGAGCTCCCTGGTAGATGAAAAGTTTATAGGATTTGGATTTGGGTGTTACCATTGAAAACATCTAATCTAATCCACAAATGGAGAGGCAGAAACCCAGAGTTGCAGGAGCCCATTCCAAAGGGCAGGGGTGTTAACCTTTGGAGAACTTAATGGGAAAAGCTGCCTTACGAAGCATCCTCAATCCAATCTTCATTCTCCAGAATGGCCTCAATGTGGGGGTTGGTGATGACAACGTCGTCCAGTTCTAACTCAGAAGGTTCTGATTGGGTCTCCATAGCACCGATTAGGTCCACAATTGGTCTGCAAGGAAAGAACACAGTTAAATGGCTTATGGAGAGTTCATGTTGACCACCTGCCAGAGAGGGAACAACTCATCCAAAGGATGAAGGAAACAGGTGAGGAGCACAGAAAAAGAAGGCCTTAGTCCTAGATCTGATTACCCCACGGTGTATAGGAATCAGGACAGGCTTCTCACTTTGGATGGATGTAGCCTTCTAGGTCCTTGGGTGTGGTCTTTTGACTGAGCTCAAACTTCACAGAACAAATCCTTTTATTAAGGGGATTTGTTCTGTGAAGTTTAGATTCAGTCAAAAAGCAGCACTTGAGGACCTAGAGAACCACATGTGGCCTCAAGACTGCAGGTTCCCCACCCCTGTTTGTTTATAAATTAGAGGGGGCAGCTAGATGGTACCATACATAGAGCACTGGTCTTGGAGTCAAGAAGTGTCATCTTCCTGAGTTCAATTCTGGCCTCAGACACCTACTAGCTTTGTTTGCCTCAGTTTCCTCATCTATAAAATGAACTGGAGAAGGAAACATGTATCATATCCTTGCCAAGAAAACCCCAAATGGGGTTATGAAGACATGACTGAATTATAAGTTAGGAACCTATAATAGTACAAGAGGCTGGAAGAATGAGGATTGGCAGGTATATGCTGATAAATGTTTAACAACTGGCTCTCCAGAAAAAATGGATACATGACACATTTTTAAATTGAATCTGCATTATTAATATTTTCCATCACTTTCTTAAGTCTAAACATCTAAAAACAATAAATCAAATCCAGATTTATTTAATCACCTTGACTGACTTCCAAGGTGTAAATTCTCACACTGAAATTGTAACAATACACTCAAGAACACCCCTAGGAACTGGTCCCATGAATGGAACTTAGAACTGAGAGAACAGGAACCATTGTAACTGGGAAATCTTCACAAATGAAGATAAAGCATCACTGATTTGATCATAAAGTCAGTTAACATAGGCTTTTTCATGAGCTCTTTATTTGTGTAAAGCAGGATATTAGGAATTTGCTCCCCTGAGCAACACTTGCTTCAAATGGTCCATTAACCAAGGTTCCAACATGGATTCTTGTCTAACAAAGATTTCTGTTGTAGTGTGTTTTGTTTCAATAGGGTCTGGTATCTCTGAGGACTTTGCTTGACAACCTTCCCGCAGCCCAACCCACTGCTACCTTCCCTTCTCCATGAGTTTGGACAAGAACTGAGTACACTTTGGTTTTTGATCACGTATGAAAACCTTGGATTGCTAAAGGAAAAAAAAGCATAATATCCTAGATCTGGAACTGCAAGGAACCTCAGAGGCCACCTATTTCAGCCACTTCATTTTACAGATGAAGAAACTGAGGCCCAGAGAATGAATAAGATCATAGATAAAGACCTAGAAGAAATCTCAGAGGCCATCTAGCCTAATTTACAGATAAGGAAACTGAGACTCGGTGGGGTTATATGACTTGCCCAGAGTCACACAGATAGTAAATTATCAGAGGTGTGATTTGAATCCAGGTCCTCTGATTCTCAGGGTATATCCTTAATCAGTGTAGATTGTCATCATGAATCCTATCCCAGAAAACCCACTTTCATAACACTTTCAAACATGCAACTCTGGGCTGAATAAATCCACCATGTTTCTTGAGTGTATATTTCTTCTTCTAGGAGCCAAGAAGTAGCCTAATTTGTGTGACCTTGAGCCATTCACTAAATGTCTGAGACTCAGTTTCCTCATCTGTAAAATGGCAAGGTTGAACTAGCTTCTGCATTTCTGATCTTTCTCCCTTCCTTTCAGGGCACTCACTTGGAGTCATAGTGCTGGAGTAGGTCTCGAGGCCGACAGTAGCGTTGTCTGCAAACCACAACCAAGGCCACAAATGAGGCCAAAAAAATGGTGGCCAGCACACCAATGGCGACGATCACAACAGTTTCCATGATTGCAAGTTGCACGTCCTAGACCCAGTTACATCCCAGGATTCCCCTAAAACATGTTAGGTCTCTGAAATCAAATAACAGCAAATGAAAAGTCAGAGCACAAATACTAAATCTAAGGGTAAGTGAAAACTAGTATTATACAAAGTATATGCTTATTGACTATGAAATGGCTAAGGAAATGGTGATATAGGAGACAGCTTTGTGGTGCTGGGCCTGGAGTCAGGAAGACTTAAGTTTAAAACAAACTTCACATACTTACTAGCTATGTGACTCTGGACAAGTCACTTAATCTCTCTGTGCCTTGGTTTCCTCACCTACAAAAAGTGGATAATAATAGTACCTACCTTCCAGGGTTGCTGTGAGAATCAAATGAGATGATGAATGTGAAATGCTTTGCAACTCTAATAAATATTAAATTGTTATTTAATTGTTACTTGTTAGTACTTGTTATTTTTTTAAACTTTTTTAAAAAATTAATTTATGGAATAAAACAAGCATTTCCATGACATAGCAGAGTAAAAAGAAAGATGATTGCACGTGAAACTGCAAGTCTACTATGTACAACTTGCTATTCCTTTTAATATGATAAAGTTATCATGTAAATTTCTTTTTTTTCTTCCCTCCCCCTCACCCTAGAGATAGCTACCATTAGATGCAAATAGATATTTATATGTAAAATTATTCTATACAGACTTCTATTTATCAGTTCTTTCTCTGGGGTACTAGGATTCATAAGAAGTGATGGAAATGAAAACTTCAGAGAAGCATAGGGAGACCTGTATAAACTTATAGAGTAAAAGAAAGAGTAACCAGGGAAATAATATAGACAATGATTAAAATAACATGAACCAAAAGAACAAAAAAACCTGAAACTTAGCATTGTGTAATTACAACTGCTGAGCTTGGTCCTCAGAGAAGGGTTGAACTTCTCTCCCTTCCATACAGAAGTAGGAGACCTTCGATGCGTACACCATACTATCAGAGACAGCCACACAGTTTGGGGTTAGTTTTGCTGAAATGCTTTTTTTTTACCTTTTTCTTTTTTAATATGTTACAAGGTATGGCAGGAAGGTAAAGGGAGGAGGGAGTAGAGAACAGCTACATTCTTAAATAGGAGGATATAAGAAGAGAAGGTAATAAAATAAGATTTTTTAACAAGTTTTTAATGAAAGTTACAATGTATCTGGGCTTCAGCAAAGAATGTGATGGCCAAATCATATTTCCCCGAACTTAGGACCATAGGAGATACCATGTATTTCCACCCATCCCCTTCCGGTCTGGGTTCAGTTCCATCGAATTAAAGATCTCTTTAAAAAAAAAACCCTAGAGCCTGGGAAAGCAGGGTGTTTACTATAGGTCAGGGTCAAAATCTGGCTTATTTCTTCTCTAACAAGTGTTCTTTCCCCCCCACCTTGAACTAGGTTGACTTGTCAAGCTTCTAATGGAAACTTTGTAGCAACACTTCTCACTTCTGAATGAACACATGCGAAAAGATGCCTGTTACCAAAAGCTGAAAGTAACAACACCAAGAGCTTAAATTGACAACACCAAGAGCTTAAATTGACAACACCAAGAGCTGAAAGTGACAACACCAAGAGCTGAAATGGACAACTGCATTGTCAGGTTCCACTGTGGTACCTGCTTCCCCAAATCTAACCTCCTTCTACTATCTAGTGCAGGGGAAAGACTTAAAAAGCACACAAAGTGGTAAAAATTTCTGCTTTCAATGCTGGTGTCATGGAAGTCACTGGAGTTGGAGTCTTAGAACCTGGGTTCACGTTTTTTAGTTGTCGGTTACTCTATTTGCCTGAACAAGTCACTTCACCACTGGGCCTCGGTTTCCCTTTCTGTAAAATAGGAGGATTGAACTAACTAGATGACCTCTGAGGTGCCTTCCAGTCTTAGAGCTATGAGTGTGAATCAGTAAGTCAAAAGGTTTGGTTAGTCTTACAATGCTTGTAACACAAGACAGACTAAGCCGGTATAGTACGAAAAATATTAACTCTGAAATCGGAGGACCTGGGTGCAAATCCCCTCTGGTTCTTACTATCTGTGTGACCTTGGACAAGGCACAATCTTGCTGGGCCTCAGTTTTCTCATCTGCAAATTAGGACTAGATGGTCTTTAAGGTCTGTCCTTTCAAGTGATCTATGAGCCTTTACAAACACAAGGTTTCCCAGAGGGCCCTCTCCTATGCTCCACTGATACCCAAGGAATATTAAAAAAGCCCAGTTTTTATGGCATTTCTGCAAAGGATCTGTAGAAGCAGAATTGCATAAGACTAATATATACCAAGGGGAGCTAGGTGGAGCAATGAAAAGAGTGCCAGGACTGGAGTCAGGAAAGACTCATCTTCCTGAGTTCAAATCTGGCCTCAGACACTTGGCAGTTGTGTGACCCTAGGCAAGTCACTTCACTTTGTTTGCTTCAGTTTTCTCATCTGTCCAATTAGCTAAGAAAGAAATGTCCAACCACTCCAGTATCTTTGCCAAGAAAACCCCAAATGGGGTGACAAAGAGTCAGACACAACTGAAAAAATGACTGAACAGAAACAATACATACTAAACAATTAGTCCACATGGCAGGCAAAAAATCAAACAGAAAACATGACTGACTCCTTCGACTAACCCTTGTGTGGCATAGTCTTGAGGACATTTATCCTTCTGGTCACCACCCTCCAGGATATTGATGTCCTTCCTAAAAATGGAGTGTCTAGAACTTGGATATTGAGTAGTAAACAATATTCCAGGTGTGTTCTGACCACGATGAAGTACTCACACCCTGCATCCTAACACACCTTCCATCTCTGACATTCTGTGTTCTAACGTTTTTCCAGCTTTGCCATTCCATGTTCTAATGTCCTTTGCAGTTCTAAGACTATGTTCTAATATCCCTTCAAGTTCTGATGTTCTCTGTTTCCAGGTCGCCTCCAGCTCTGCCCTCTCTGCTCCAACATTGCTTCCAGGTCTGATATCCTCTGGTCTAAGGTGTCTTCTCACATTCTGTCTTCTATGATCTCTCCCATTATTAACATCTTATGTTCTCAGGCAGCTAGACAGTGCAGTGGATAGATCCACAAGTCTGAAGTCCAAAAGACCCAAGTTCAAATCCAGCCTCAGACACTTACTAGCTATTTGACTCTTGCCAAGTCGCTTAACTTCTGTCTACCTCAGTCCTCAGCTATAAAATGGGACCAGTAATAGCACCTACCTTCCAGGTTGTTGTAAGGATCAAATGAGATATTTGTGCATGGCACATAGTGGGTGCTTAATAAATGTTTGTTCCCTTCCCCACTTCTTCCAGTTCTAGCATTCTGTGTTCTATGGTCCTTTCCATCTCTGACATTCTTTGTTCTAAGGTCTCTTCCAGTTCTGACACTATGTTTTAAGGTTTCTTCCAGTTCTAATATTCTGTGTTCTATGGTCTCTTTCATTTTTAACATTCTATATTTGTAAGAATTATTGCAGTTTTAACATTCTGTGTTCTGAGATCTCTTCTAATTCTGATGTATATTCTATGGTTCCTTCCAACTCTAACATTTTATACTTGTATGATTCTTGGTGATTACAGGATCCACATGGAAAGCGGGAAAAGAGAAGAAAATGTGAGAAGGCAGAAGAAAGTAGAAGAAAAGAAAGAAGAAAGAAAGGAAGAGAAAGGGGATGAAATCCACACTGTTGGGAATACCTTCAAGAGGCCTTGGATAGCCCTAAGTGGCTGGTCTTTCGTTGATGCTGCTTGATACCCTGAGAGTAGGGGACAAAGGCAAAACTTACAGACATGTTTCTCCATGCCAAACGAACATACATTTGTCCATGAGCAAAAGCAAAACACCAAACCAGATGCTGAGGAGACACAGGAGAAAGGGGGGCAACAGACATTGCTTCAAGCCAGGAATTCAAACTCAATCTCTTGGTCTTGAGAGGAATAAAATTTCATCCTTCCCTAGTGCATTTTCATTCTTAGTTTGTTTCTCTGTGCAAGCCACTCCCCTGCCTGGGTCTGTTTGTTCCTCTATAAATCAAAGAGTTTCTACCAATAATAGCTAACATTAATATAACACTTTAAGGTTTACAAAGCATTTCATTGATGTTATCTCATCTGAGCCTCACAACAATCCTGTGAGGTAGGTGTTACTATTATCTTCACTTTACAGGTCAGGAAATGAAGGCACAAATTGGTTAAGTGATTTGCTTAGGGTCATAGTGCCTGAGGTAAATTTCAAACTCGTGTCTTTCTGGCTCCAGTTGGGTCCAAGTGCTCTATCCCCTTATGCCTCCTGATTTAAAGGCCTTTCTAGCTCCCGTGAGTCACTGAAAGCGACCCATAGCTGTACTCAACTTTCTGTGCTCTACTCTGGGTAGGCCAGATGCTAACAATTCCCACCCCACCCCCCATACTTCAGCTAAATCTGTCAATCTCTAGCACCCAGGGAAGTAAGTTATAGGCCACAGCCTTATCCTGGTGGGGGAGGAGGGTTCCTCATGGCACAGAAGAGTAGAAGAGAAAGAGCGGACCAAATGGCCATTGCAATCTCTCTCTCTCTCTCTCTCTCTCTCTCTCTCTCTCTCTCTCTCTCTCTCTCTCTCTCTCTCTCCCTCTCCCCCCCCTCCCCTTTGGAATTTATTTTTTAAAGCAAATATAAAATATCCCTGGGCTTCTGTCTTCCTTTCCAGGGCACATATAAGACTCAGGGGGCCTCAGGAAGAATGGGAGAAGTGGGTAGCAGTAGAGTGCCCAGATCATTATAGACACCACAGCCTGGAATGTCTAGCACCTAAATCAAATTACAGCCAAGGGGCCTCTACCCAGAAACCCCCACCCATTCCCTGGCCTCCCCAGGGAAGTTTCTAGCTTAATGCAGAACTTTCTTTCCCAGATTGGTTCTTTAAGAGCCGTTGTGGGATCGGAATGTGAGTTATTCAGATGGTGCCTGGCATGGAACGGTCGGAGCAATCCAGCCAACCGGCCAACCTTCCCCTCCCCCCCAAGGAAACTGGAGGAGGAGCCCTCCCTAGTCTTCACTACCAGCAGCCCCAGCCAGAGCCTCACACAAAAGGTGCTCGCCTCTGCAAAGTTCCCTGAACAAGTCCCTTTCATCAAAATCCATGGTGAGAGAGGAAAAGTTGAGGTGACCCTCTCCAGCCAGGGGATGGGACAGACATAGATGAGGTGAGCCTTACCCCAATCCTGCAGGCTCCCGGACACATTCCTGGCTCTTGTGTTTAGAGAGTAAAAGTGAACAGGCTCCAAACTGACGCCAGACTGATTAGAAAAGTCGGCTGTGAGCTTTGCTCCCCGCAGCAGCTCCCCAAGAGAGCAGGGCATGCTGGGAAGTAAGCTTGGTTGACAGAAGGAATCATGATAAATTCCCAAGACTAAAGCAAAACTCCTGGGGATGAAGTTGGAGGCCCATGAAGGGGGTTAGTAAAGACTTCATAGGATCATAGATTTGGAGTTGGAAGGGATCTTGGAAGCCGTCACTTCCAACCCCCAGGACACTGAGGCACAAAGAGGGACTTGCCCAGGGACACACAGCTAATGTCTGAGATATGGTATGAACCAAGGCCCTTCTGATCCTAAGTTTCACACCTTCTCCACTAAACCCTGGGCAGAGGATCTGCAGTATCTCTGCCGTGCCCCCTGTTACCAGATACCCTGCCATCATCTCGTCTCAAGGTCTGCCAATGAGCATGAATAGATACTGGGAATATGAAAAGCCAAATTACATTTTGGAGCCTGAGAGTCAGGATGGGCTAAGGAGAAGAAATGAACAAAGATGGGAATCTACTAATTCAGAGTCCTGTCCTGAATGACCTAGGAAGAGCAGAGATGAAAATTGGTCCTATGAATTGATTAAACAAGGGGAAATGGACTGAAATTAAAACAGAGGGCCTAGATTCAAATCACACCCTAAATGAGCATGTTCAGGGGTGCCTACCAGAAAACACTCTAACTGCTGTGAAAACTGTGGTAGTAAAAGGTGAGGAATAGAAAGCAGGAGAGAAGGGGCAGCTAGGTGACCCAGTGAGTAGAGCATGGGCCCTGGAGTCAGGAGTACTTGAGTTCAAATCAGGCCTCAGACACTTGACACATTTACTAGCTGTGTGACCTTGGGCAAGTCACTTAACCCCAATTGCCCTGCCTTCCCCCCTGCAAAAAAAAAGAAAACAGGAGAGAAAGACAAGATATGGAAAGACGGCTGTAAGGAGAAGGAACAAGCCTGGGTCAGTATTGGAGAAAGCTTGACCTCTGGAGAGGGGGATGCAAAAGTTTCATTTTCTCTGGGTAGTTCTCCAACAAGCCATGATAGCTAAAGGCAGGTGGAACATGAGGCATGGTATTGTGTCCCAGGGGATAGAGCACTGAAGACTTGAGAGTCAAGAAGACCTGAGTTCAAATGCTGCCTCAGATACTTGCTAGTTGTATGACCCTGAACAAGTCCTTAGCCTTTCTGTACTTCAGTTGCCTCATCTCCAGAATGAAGGGGTTGGACTTTCACTTGAGGGTTCCTGATCCTTCTGATCAATGACCCTATTGTCCAGATCCCAGGGAGAGCCTCCTCTATATATTTTTGTGAGGGTGGGAAGCAAGAAAATATTATTAGCCTGAGCCACTGGACATATGATAACTGTGGGAAGAGTGCCCTACTCTGGGCAAAGTGTCTCCTCCTGGGGTTCAAATCACTCCCTGGTAGGCTCAGAACATGAGATCAAGAAAGAATGTTAGATATTCACCTAAACCAGCCCTTCCTTTCAAGACAGTGGAGGTAGAACCCTGAAATTAAATCAGTTACTTGGTCGATAAAATCACTCTATAAACATCTATTAAGTGCCTACTATATGCCAGGTACTGTGATAAATGCTGGAGGTAAAAAAAAATTCTCTGCCCCCAAGGAGCTTACAATCTAATAGAAGAGAAAATAAGCAAAGAACTATGTACAAACAAGCTACATACAAGATAAATTGGAAATCAACGGTGGAAAGGCTGATGTGCATTTGGGGAGAGGGAAGTTTTTACACTAAGTTTCCTACACCAATGGGATCAAACTCAAATGAAAACAGAGGCCACTAAACCATACATAAGGATCCCTACAGGTGGTGTAATGAGCAGAACACTGGGCCTGGAGTCTGGAAGACCTGAATTCAAATCCTGTCTCAGATATTTACTAGATGTGTGACCCTGGGCAAGTCACTTAACCCTGTTTGGCCTCATTTTCCTCGTCTGTAAAAATGAGCTGGAGAAGGAAATGGCAAACCACCCCAGTGTGTTTGCCAAGAAAACTCCAAAAGGGGTCACAAAGAGTCATACGCAAATGAAAATAACTAAACAACAAAAATTTTCAAATGTAATATTATCTATGTTTTATTCTCTTTTATTTTGCTATTTCTCAATTAACATTTTGATCTGGTTTTAGCTACATTCAGAAGTGTTGTGGGCCATATTTGGCCCATGGGCTTCATGTTTGACACCTATGCCCTATACTGTTGAGATTATAGGCTACATACCCCCCCAAAAAAACTACTTATGTTACTTATTGAACAAATAATTTAATTTTTCTGGGTCTCAGCTTCCTCTACTCTAAAACGTGGGGATTGGACTACATGATTCTAATGTTCTTTCCAGCCCTAGATCTATGATCCTATGATATCACAGGGTTTTTTTGGGGGGGATTCCCTTTGCAATTCTTAAAGCACTACTCAAAGGTCAACTGTTATCATGGTATATCCACCACTTTCCTCAACCTGGTAGGCAGTCTTTAAAACCAGCAGAAATCTCTCATCTTAAGTTAGGAACTTGGGGCAGGGATTCTTAACCTTTGGGGTGTCATGGGTTCCTTTGGCAGTCCAGTAACACCTATTGTTCCATTCTCGGAATAATGTTTTTAAGGGCAAAGAATAAAATACACACGATTACAAAGGAAAATAATTATTAGTGAAAATAAAGATGAAATTATTTCTCATACAAGTTCATAGACCCAACCCACCCACAGAACTACAGATCCCTTGGACATCTGTGTATCCCAGGTTAAGAATCTCTAGTTTAGGAGGTTCTAAGCAGAGTGGAGAGAACAATAATTATTATTAAAATAACAATAAAGTTTTTTAAAACATGTAAAGCACATTATGTGCGTAATTGCATTAGATTCTTACCAAAAACCTGTGGTTCTATAAGAGCTATTATTCTTCTTATTTTACCAATGAGGAAACTGAGACTCAGATAGTTTAAGTGACTTGTCTAGGGTCTCTTAGGCAGTATTCTAAGTGACTAAGTCAGTGTTTAGACCTGGGTTATTCTGACCAGTTTCTCTATCCACTTCACCAAGCTACAGAAGGTTATCTAATCCTGTATACTAGAAGCATTTCTATGATCAGAATCCTTTGGGTTTCAGCTTAAAGCCCAACCCATAGGATTCATTTCACTCCTCCCCGCCACACCCCACAAGGAGGCTCCTTAAGAGTTTCCCATCAATACCGTGGGCAAGCCCAAAGGAGCGGAGAGGAGGGTGTATACACCTTGATTCTCCTAGATCTCTAACCCCTTAGGTGTCAGCCTAGACCCTGTTCAAACCCATCACAATGAAGCAGAGAGGATTGGTGAAGGCCCAGGGCTCGCCATAAAGGTAGAAGAACTCGGTGACATAACTCCATTGTCCCAGGAGTCAGTTCTCTCACCCTGCCCCACCCCAGTGTTGATATTTCCCAGACTAACACTCCATAACCCTTTCCATACTTGAACTTTGAAACAGGACTCACTGGCCTCTTAAAGAGCTATTGTAAACAGCTGCTCTAGATAGCAGATATTTAACCGATGCAGTCCAGGTAACTTAACTTCCTGCAAGGAGCTTCTATTGCAAAGGGATACTTTATTTCCTGGTCCCAAAGCCAAGTCCAGTCCTTAAAGTGTTTGGTAGAATTTGAGAAGAAACCTCAGAGATTCTCACCAAGCTGGGCCAACTTTTAGTCCAGAATCCCTCCAAGAGTCTATCCTTAAACCTGCCAAACAAGTCCTGGGGGAGCCCAGTTCAATCTAAGTGCCCTAGAGCCATCACCCCAAACCCAAGCGGACAAAATCCGAGACATCAGAGCCACATCTGCTTGGGAGTCTACCAGATCTCTGCTTCAAACCAAAGCAGACATCCACGGGCATGATTGTATCCCAAGAGAACATTTCGGATTCCCCTAAGTAATTTAAGTTTCAAGACATGGGCAGTGGTACCAAGCTCATAGAAATGAGGGACCACTAACCTATAAATAAAGATCCATGCAGGCTACACATTTACTTAGAAAACCACATATTAACATTAAATACATTCTATTGTGTTTTTAATTTATTATTATCCTCATTTTACAGATGAAAAAACTGAGGCTGAGTTAGAAGTGACTTGTGCAAGGTATCTGAGGTAATCGATGGTACTGTAAAAGCCTGAGTCGGGATTTAAACCTGGGTTTTTCTGACTCCAACTCCAATATGGATTCTAACATGGATGCTAGAAGCATTTCCATGATCAGAACAAAGGAAAATCCTTTGGATTTCTGCTTTTAGAGCCCAGCCCACAGGATTCATTTCATCACCACCATGACCAAACTCCTTGAGACTTTCCAATCAGTGCCCCTGTGGGGAGCTTCAAAGGGGGAGAAGGGGGCGTGTGCAGCACAGAAGTTACATTCATTCTTAAATTTCACAATTACATTTTAATTGGGTCCAGGCAGGGAGATCTCTGGATGAAGGCATTAATAATCTAGCAAGAGGAGCACAGGCTCTCAGTCCCAGGGACCACCTCCTCCTCCTCCAAATGTCATGTGGCATTCAGAGTATCCAATGAATTGCAATGTGCAAAATACACAAGTACTTTCACATGTGCATGTGTGTACACGTGTGAGTGCACACACACACACACACACACACACACACCTCCATTGCACTGGGTCCCAGACTGCTATCAATATAAATGAGTCAGAAGAGGAATGGACAAGGACATCCAATTTGAGTGATTTCACTCATTGAATTGGGTTGTCATTGAATTACTGCTTTAGAGCTAGAAGTGACCTTAAAGGTCCATTAATTCAACTCTATCATTTTACAGATTTAGAAACTGGGACCCAGAGTGCTTAAGTGACTTTCCCAGGGTGGCCCACATTATAAGGTGGCAGAGCCAAGATTTGGACTTGGGTTATCTTTCTGACTCCAAGCCACTCTTGCCCCCTGCACCCATTGCCTACAGTTCTGTATTATCTGTGCCTCATTTCTACTCCATTACTTGCCTACCAGTTAAAGTTGATGCCTGAATTTTGGTGGTCAGAGCCTGAGCTGGGATGCTAGGTCTTTTTCTGCCTATGTGGAAACACACAAATAAATGGGGAGTTGAATGCAGCAGCACACCCTAGGACTTGGAGGGGGGAGGGTGTGTATCCACACAGCCTCCCAGGAAAAGAATTAACGTTAGAGGGGGCACAAAAAGAAGGACAAAGTCTTTTCTAGAGGTGGGAGAGAAGAGACAGAGAAGCCCAATGTCTCTCAGACCTGAAGAAAACACGCTTATCTGTCCATGTGCAAAGAGGAAGGATCCAAAGAGCAGGAGGTGTGACATTGCGGAGCAACCTGAATCTATCCCTTGCTAGTAGTGTGAGTTCTAAGGGCTGTCTAGGTCCCGAGTGAAGGTGAGCTCCCCAGGAAGGAGAATAGATTGATTCTCTAACAAGCCCAGGGTCTTTTTCATCTGAAAGGGAGGTGCCTTTGACAGAGAGTGATACTGTCACTGGAACAATTCTATAGGTCCCAGGGAGTGGTTGAAACCATCAGAGAGTTAAGATATCATGACAGTTTAGAGACTTGGGTATGACTCCTCCATGTTTTCTGTTGTGTTAAATAAAACCTGTCCTATGTTCTATATGTTGTTAGTCAGAGTGCTTGCATTGGAGGCCTTTTGGGAGAACAACATGAAAAAAAATTTTGACATCCCCAAAAGAAGATGACAGCTGAAACCATGGGAACTGCTGAGATCAGCAAGAAAAAATACCTTTTTTATGGAGAGAGAAGAGAATGCCCAGGGCAGAGCCATAGGGAACACACAGGCAGGACTTGGATGAATGATGAGCAAAATAGACTGAGGAGTTATCAGACCACAAAAACTTAGAAGAATACCAAGAAAAAGGTAATCAACAGGGTCAAAGGCTGCTGAGAACTTAAGAAGGATGAGGATTGAGAAAAATCCATTAGATTTGTCAACTAATAGATCATTGGCGGCTTCAGACGGAGCAAATTCAGTTGAAAGCCATATCACAGAGAGTTAAGAAGAGAGAGGAGAGGAATTGTAGATGGCTTTCTAGAGGAGTTTCACCATGAAAAGTAGTAGATATAGAGAACTGTCTAGTAGGGAAGGATGGTTGAATGAGGGTTATTTTGAGAATGAGGAAATGTAGACATGTTTGTAGGCAGTCGGGAAGCTGCCAGTGGAAAGGGAGAGATTGAAGAGGTGAGGGAGCGGGGATGGTAACAGAGGCAACATGTTGGAGAAGATGGAATGGAATGGGATCATTTGTGCATGGAAAGGGGTTTACCTTGGCAAGGAGAGGGGTCAACATTTGTAATTTTGCCCTTCTGTCATATCATGTAAAACAGGAGTGGAGGAGATAGTGGCAGAAGTTAGCTAGGTGATCCGAGGCAAGGAGTAGAGAAGAACAAAGGATTCTGCAAAGGGCCTTAACATTTTCTGTGAAATATGAGTCAAAGTTCTCAGCTGAGATAGTGGGGGAAAGGGAGCCATGGGGAGTTTGAGGAGAGATGAAAATATCTGGAAAAGGTTCAGGGATAGTTGGATAGTGATTCTTTTAGAGAGGTGTAAAAGGATTGCCTTGCCATAATGAAAGCCCATTTGAGTTTATTTAACACAAATTTGTAGTGGGGTCTGTCTGCACAGTTTCATTTAGCAGCACGTGAGTAAGAGGGTTTAGCAGATGCTGGAATCCAAGGCAGAGGTTTGGCAGGACAAGATGTTTGACAGAATAAGAAGGGGGCAAAGGGACTTGAGAGAAGAGGACTTGAGAGTAGAGTACCTGTTCACCAAGGGGTTAAGATGTGAAATGGAGGAGAGCATAGCCAATGCAGGGGTCTGCGAAATAACTAAGGGGTGGAGGATTGGAGGTCATGTTGAATGGCTCATGAGAAATGAGTAAGCTAAGGAATTGGAAAGTTAGGGTTTTGAAGTATCAATCTGTGTGTCACTGTCCTCCAGTATGGAGAGGAATGAGTGTGAGCTACAGCCTAAGCTTACTGAGGAAGGAAAGAATGTTCTGGAGGTCAGTAAACACCAGACACCAGACTCTTGATTAAGGGATAAATATGGATTAAATGCACCTCAAAGGTGGTGGGGATAATGAGCAAAAGTGGTGTAGGGAGAGACTGGAAGTAGCAATTGGAGGAAGGAGTATTCCAACTCCTCCACAAGGATCAAGGGATTGAAATTGACTGAAAGCGAGACCAGTGCCAGAAAAGGGAGCCAGAGAACTTGTGTCATCAGGAGGAAACCATGTCTCAGTGAGTTCAAGAAGATGGAGGGAGTGAGAAAGGAAAACATATAGGAAAAAAACTAGTTTGTTACTTATGGATAAGGCATTCCAGAGAGCACAGGAGTAGGTAATTTTAAACGTTGGAGGATGGGAGGATTTGGAAGGGATAGGAATGAAGGGGTAGCCATGAAAGGATAGTCAGCAGGAATATAGAGAATGGGAGTTTAAAAAATATCAGCCAGGGATTGAGATGATGGAGTTGGAATTAACTAACCATTAAGTAAGTTATAATTGCCCCTGGAGCTTCATGAGCAGAGGAGTGATAGAATCAGACATGCTTTAGGAATGTGGAATAGGGATTAAAGAGGGGGGAGACTGGAGGAAGAGAGAGTAGTTAGTCACTACTGGAATAATCCTACTCTCAACGGTAAACCCATGTTTCCACTCCTGTCTAAATACTTTCCTTCACACACACACACACACACACACACACACACACACACACACACACACACACCCCAAGCAGTCTCAAAAGAGACACCTAACGTCTTACCTGCCTCCAGCCTACCCTATACATTCCTACCCACCCAATTATAAAAGTGACTATATTCCACCTTGAACTAGTAGCCCAGGGAGTGGTTGTCACTGGTGTTCACATAATGCATTTTATTGGTCTTTTGACCTTAATCACATTTCTTTCTCACCACACTCTACCTCCTAGATTGTGACAAAGAAAACTAACTAAGCAAAAATATCTAACATATTGCTGTATCTGACAGTGTCTACATATTCTGTCATAGTAGTTCCCCACCCCTTTGCCATGAAGAAGATTTGTGTCATTTTCCCTTCTTTGGGATCTTCATTGGTTTTTCCATTGCCCAAATGACAACTTTATTTTAGTGATCCTTTTGTTTACACTGGGTTTTTAATTTAATTTTTTGTTACATTTTAAGATTCAAACTGTTTCCCTCCCTCTCCACCCCACACTAGAGAAGGCCACCATTTGATGCAGATTTATAAGTACATGCAAAACAATATTATGCATACATCTATTTGTCAGTTCTTTCTCTGGAGGTCGATAGCATCTTCCTTCAAAGGTCCTTTGCAGTTGATTTGAGTATAGGACTCAGAATAACTTGGTTGTTCACAATTATTCCTTAAACAATATTGCTGTTACAGTGTACGAAGTTCTCTCGGTTCTGCACACTTCACTTTTCATTATTTCATACAAGTCTCTCCATGCTTTTTCTAAAATCAACCAGGTCATCATTTCTTACCACACAGTGGTATTCCACCACAATCGTATACCATAACTTGTTTAGCCATTCCTCCATTGATAGGCATCCTGTCAATTTCCAGTTCTTTTCCACCACAAAGAAAACTGCTATAAATATTTTAGAACATATAGGTTCTTTTCCTTTTTCACTGATCACCTTGGGAAATACACCTGATAGTGATATAGGGGTATACACACTCCTGTAACTCTTTGGACGTAATTCCAGGTTGCTCTCCAAAATGGTTGGATCAGTTCATAGTTCCACCAACAGTGTATTAATGTTCCAATTTTTCCACATCCCCTCCAACATTTGTCATTTCCCCCTTCTATCATTTCAGCCATTCTGATAGGTTCAGTGAGATGATATCTCAAAGCTGTTTTAATTTACATTTCTCTAATCAACAATTATTTGAGCATTTTTTTCATGTGACTATATACAGTTTTGATTTCTTCATTGAAAAACTGCCTGTTCATGTCCTTTGGCCGTTTATCAGTTGAAGGATGACTCATATTCTTTTAAATTTTAACCAAGTTTTCTATATAGTTGAGATGAGACCTTTATCTGAGAAACTGTCTATAAAAGTTTCCCCCAATTTTCTGCTTTCCTTCTAATCTTGGATTGCTTTGTTTTAGTTGTACAAAATATTTTTAATTTAATGTAATCAAAATTATCATTTCACATTTCACAATGTTCTCTATCTCTTGTTCATTCATAAATTCTTCTCTTATCCATAAGTCTGACACATTTCTTCTTTTGTTGTTGTTATTGTTCAGTATTTTTTTTATTTTATGGCACATTTCTTCCTGATAGTACTTTCTCTCTCTGCAATAATCCTTTGTCTTTGTTCCAACAAAAGAAGTTCCCTGTGACCATTGCTTCTGGGTTATTTGCTCTACTGTAATGATAGGAAGTGGGAAAGGGATATAGGGTAGAGAAATATGGATTTACTTGGAGTCAAAGAAACTGACTGCTACTTTGTATCTATTCAACCTTAGAAAATCCACTTCCTCTGTCTGGGCCTCAGTTTCCTTATCTGTCAAATGAGGGAATTTTAGTGTTGGAAGGAACTAGTGGTCATCCATGCCAACCCCCTCAGTTTGCAGATAGGAAAACTGAGACCCAGAAAGATAAAGTGATTTCCCAAGATCACATATAGTCTCATAGATCAAGACCAGGAAGGGACCTTAGAAGTCATCTGGTCCAGTTCCTCCCTCCATTCTACAGATGAAGTACTGAGGCCCAGAGAGTTAAGGGACTTGCCAAAGGTGACACAGGGAGAAAGTGATGGAGAGGATTCAAACCTAGGCTCTCTAACTCTCTGAGGCCCCTTATAAATCTACAACTACAATAATAACTTTTAAAAGGTGCCATTAAAAGGTTAACTTCTGGAAAACTCCAGGTGGGCAGCCCTAGAAAAATTCTATGGCCCTCTCAGTTCTACCCACATCACACCAACTCAAGAAAAGTGAGTTTCTAGAACTGGCCACTAGGTGTCAGTAGCACATCTTAAGGGAAGGGTCCTCCTCACTTGCTTAGGGGCCCCAAAAACCAAAACCTATAATAAAGTTTTCAGATTCTTATGGATCCGATCTATATTGTAAAAGCTAATGACTTGTTTTAAGATACTGTACCTTTGTGGGTGCACTTGAGAAAGAAACAAAGTTTGCATTTCCATTCTTATCTAGCATTTCAGGTTCCATCTCTGGGGACAGCTGGCTCCATCTCTGGGGACAATGGAAAGAACATTGGCTCTGCAGTCAAAGGTTGTTGTTGTTGTTGAGTCGTGTCTGACTCTGTGACCCCAGTTGGGGGTTTTCTTGGCAGAGTCACTGGAGTGGTGTACCACTGCCTTCTCCCACACATTTTACAGATGGGGAAACCCGAAAAATCAGGTTAAGTGATTTGTCCAGTGGCACACAGCTACTATGTGTCTGAGGCCAGATTTGAACTCACAAAGATGAGTCCCCAGGCCCAGCCCTCTATCTGTTGTGCCACCCAGCTGCCCTAGCATCAGAGAGCTTGAGATCAAACCCCATCTCTGACACTTACTATTTATGAGGATCTAGGCAAGTCATTTAT
Organism: Trichosurus vulpecula; assembly: GCF_011100635.1. Classification (NCBI taxonomy): domain Eukaryota; kingdom Metazoa; phylum Chordata; class Mammalia; order Diprotodontia; family Phalangeridae; genus Trichosurus; species Trichosurus vulpecula. The sequence continues at coordinate 39,347,105 of NC_050579.1, read as the reverse complement.
CCTTTCTCTTCTGTAAAATAAGAGAGTTGGACTAGATGACCACTGAGGTCCCTCCCTACACCAGACCCCATGATTTCTCTCCTCATGTAGTCCCGTCATGTACTGGGATCGATAATTAAGGTAGAACCTGTGCTGAATGAAAAACAGATTATTCTCTACTTGAATTGCTGAATTACTCTTTCTAGACATGATACAGTTTGGTGAGACCTCAAGCAAATCACAGAAATATAGATCTGAGACCTCAAAGGCCATCTAGTCCAACCCATACCCAAAAGAAATCTCCCCTATGACACACTTGACAAATGGTCATCTACTCACTGCTTGAAAACCTTATATGAGGGAGAACTCACTACCTCAAGGCTCAGGCCATTACCTCTGGGATGACTCTACTCTTTCTTCTTTTCTTTTTCAATTACTGAATTTTTTTTTTACTCCTTCTCAAACCTGAGAAAGACAGAGGCTAGACAAAGACACTGCAGAACATGGAGAGAAACAGACAGAACCCCTATACCATATAATATCTATCAATAGTCAAGCAAAACAAATTAGTCCTTCATCTCTCTTTTATGAGTTGGGCAACATTCTTCTTCATTGGTCCTATAGAATCGTGGTCAAGCATTTCATTGATCAGAGTTCTTAAGTATTTCAGAATTGTTCATTTTTTACAATATTGGTATTATAGTATAAATAGTTCTCCTGGTTTTGCTCACCTCACTCTGCATCAGTTCATTCGGATCCCCACGTTTCTCAAACTGTCCCCCTCATTATTTCTTACAGCTCAATACCATTCCGTAACATTCATAGGCCATTATTTGGTCATCCATTCCCCAAACAATGAGTATCCCTCATACTCCAAAAATCTCCAGATCACCAATTATTTATTATTACTGTGTTGCTCTTCAGTCATTTTAGTTATGTTTGACTCTTTGGGATCCCATTTGAGGTTTTCTTGGTAAGGACACTGGAGTGGTTTACCATTTCCTTCTCCAACTTGTTTTCCACATGAGGAATTGAGACAGGCAGGGTTAAATGACCTGCTCAGGGTCACACAGCTAGTAAGTGTCTGAGGCCATATTTGAACTCAGGAAGATGAGCCTTGCTGACTTTAGTCTTGGTACTCTATCCGCTGCATCACCTGGCTGCCCCACTAATTATTAGAGAGATGTAAATTAAAGTAACTGATGATCCACCTCATATCCATCATATTAGTAAAGTTGACTTTTAAAAAAATGACAGATATTGGATGGGGCTGTGAGATAAACAGACATGTTTAAAGCATTATTGGTGGAGCCGCAAACTGGTCTAGCCATTCTGGAAAGCAATGTGTAACAATATCCCCAAAGGTAACTTAATTGTACATGTCATTTGACCCAACTATAGCGCTAGGTCTAACCCAAAAAGATCAAAGCGGAAAAAGTCCAACAGGTACAAAACATTTATAGCAACTCTTTTTTTGTAATGACAAAAAACTAGCTCTAATCTTTATAAGCTTTTCCTGACATTAAGCCCCACCCCCATACCCATAAGCTTCTCTAAGCTAATCATCTCCAAGGAGTCCGTGCCTCAGGTGGCATGGATTCAAGGTCCATCACCATCCCAGCTGCCCCTTTCTGGATGTTCTCCAGCTTATCAACGTCATTGCCAAAACGTGATACCCAAAACCCAAACATAATACTACAGCTATGATCTGATCAGGGCAAAGTGAAGCAAGGCTATTACCTTTTTAATATGGGAATCTATCCATCTCTTAACATAGCACAAGATTAAATTAGTTTGGCTTACTACTATGTCACACTGTTGACTCCTATGGAGCTTGCAGACCACTATAAACCCCAGATCTTTTTCAGACAAATTATTAAATGGTCATGCCTCTATCTTATATTTGTAAAGTTGATTTTTTTTTATCTCAAGTTTAAGTGGGGGAAGGGGCTGATTTGCCCAAAGTAACACAGCAGACAATGACAGAAATGCTACTTGACTCTTCTGACTGCCAAGTCCAGTGCTCAACCAAGAAGTAACAGCTCCAATTTAGAGAAAGATTCAAAGTTTACAAAGCATTTCCCTCACATTCAGTCTATAAACTAGATAATGCAACACTGTCCCCATTTTACAGATGAGAAAGGTTAAGTGACTCACTTTGGGGCAATTACCTGGTATCCACTTACTGGAGTCAAGATTTAAATCAAGGTCTCTTCTAACCCATAGGCTTATAGCTTTAGGACTGGGAGGGCCTCAGAAGTCACTTAGACCAATGCACTCATTTTTAACAGATGAGGAAACAGAAGCTGAGAGAAGTTAAGTGACTTGCCCAGGGTCACACACATGTAGTAAGTCTCAGAAGCGAAATTCAAACCTGCATCCTCCCACTTTAGATGCTGTGCTCTGTTCATTATGTTATACCTTACGACTCAGAGCCTAGGTGGGGTAAGCGACTCAACATATATTCAGAAGAGATCCCTAGAATGTCATAGTCAGAAAAGGTAGTTTTAGAGTTTACAACTAGAGAAATTAAGGCCCAAGTTCATACAGTGACTGGCCATCTGCTGTTGTAACATAAAGACAACTCTGGATGTTGTTTTTGTTTATAAATGTACTTTATTAAGAACTGTACCCAAAGTGATGCAATTCCATTTCCAGCTAGCCGTCAGAGCAGAGGCCTCATTGTCCACTCTTCTGGGAACACCTGCTTCAATGCCGCGATCATTTCTCTGACCGTGACCACTTGCCTGTGGTTAAAGAAAGATAACCTGACTGCCTCCAGGATGGCCTTCTCAAACAGCCAGTTATCTAACGACCACAGGATAGCCAGGGCCCAGCTATAACCACTGAAATCTTGATGAACCTGTGAGAAAAAGCAAAGCAGAAGCATCAGGTCAGCTTCACCCTGGCACATCATTTGGCCGGTTTTATCTAGTCAATTTAAGGAACCCTGATTTTGTTTATGCAGATTCCTCTTCCATAAATCCAGATCCTAGAGCTAGAGATGGAAGGAACGTCAGGAGCTATATACTCCAACTCCCTCCTTTTATTGATGAGGAAGCCAATTCCCAGGAGGTTGTGATCACCCAAGGTCACCGGCAGTGCCGAAGGGGCCAGCTCCTCCCAACCCAGTCAGTCAGTGTCCTTTGTACTCTACCACATTTCCTATCTTCCGGGCATTAGTAGAAAGTCTTCAAGAGTTGCTATGAATAAAAATAAAAAGCCAACCCAGGTAGTAGCCGGTCTACCTCTCTCCAAGGGAGCATAGAAACTCAAGTGGGAAGGGGAGAGGAGGAAGCAAATCAAAGGCAATTAAAGGGGTAAACCCTTCATCTCCCCCTCCTCCCCCCACCCCCCCCCACCCCCGCCCACAAAGCTCCATTAGAATATTTAAACTGTTTGCTGATTGCTAGACCACAATGCTAAGGAGAAGAGAGAAAAAGCCCAAGCTTTAGGAACCAACATAAACAAAAAGTCACTTTGCCTTTGCTGGCCTCAGTTTTCTCCTCCATTATAGGAGGGGGATGGACTAGGTGGCCTCGGAGGTCACTTCCAGCTCTAGCGCAATGATCCTGTGTGTGACCTTGGATGAGTCACTTCCCCACCCTGAGCCTGTGTCCTCCTCTGCAAAATGAGAATGGGGGAGGGGAGAATGGACTAGAATTGCCTCTTCCAGCTCTACAGCTATGATCCTCTGATTTGTCAGAGGCAGCTGGTGGCACAGTGGATAGAACGTTCAAATCCAGCTTCAGCTGTGCTACCCTAGGCAAGTCAAATTCTGTTTGCCTTAGTTTCCTGTTCTATCAAATTGGCATAATAGCATCTACCCTCTAGGGTTACTGTAAGGATCAAATGAGGCAATATTTGTTATTAATAATAAATAAATTTTTAAAAAGCACTTAGCACTGTTTCTGGCACATAGTAGGTGCTATATAAATGCCACCCTCCTCCCCTTCTAGTTCCAATTAAGTCAAATAGAGAAAAAAAAAAATAGGATTGCATTTACAAAATCTTTGCACACAACTTTTCAAGATGGTTCAGAGGACCAAAATGGAGGAATTTCTGCATTGAGCATTAGTCACTCTTTTTTTTTTGTGGTGGAAAAGCAGGGCAATTGTGGTTAAGTGACTTGCCCAAGTTCACACAGCTAGCAAGTGTCTGAGGCCACATTTGAACTCGGGACCTCCTGATTCCAGAGTGGATGCTCTACTCGCTGGGCCACCTAGCAGTCCCAATTAGTCACTTTCAATGAAAGGCATTACAATCCATTTGATCTCCCATTTGTTTTTCAGGCTCCCATTCCAGACCAAGGGGACCCCAACTCACTTGCTTTAGGATTTTAGCAATATAACTGGAATAGAATTCTTTCTTCTTCCCAGGGATCGTCCTCAGACATCTACGCTTTTTCCCAGCACTGATGAAACCTCTGTTAACTGTAGCTGTGATCCTCGGAATTTTCATCACTGTTCCTTTTGAGAGAGCCAAGTTTGAGAAAAAGAGGGAGTGACAGCCCAAGTTTACCTCAAAGGAGCCAGGAATGTTCTAGTATTAATCAGCTACAATTCACAGTAAGAACCAGGTCATACAAGAGAAGCAAATCCTTCTGGGGAACCTTTGGAATAATGGTTAAACAGCTGTTGGTTCTGAGGGTCCAGCCTGGGTGGAAAGAGCACCAGATTGGGTGGTAGAGAACCTGGGCTCAAATGCTAATTCTGTTTCTTAACTATCTGTATGATTATGGGTGAATCATTTCTCTTCTCTTGGACTCAAGAAAATCTTCTGAAAATCTTAATGTGGTAAGCAGAGTTGTAGTTCTAGAGGCTAACATCTCTAGAAAATACTAGTCCTGGGAACATGAATCCCTTCTAGCCCCCTTCCCTTAAACCAAGTGAAACTCTACACTTGGAAAAAGCGTAGCCTGGCTTGATTCCTTAGAACTAATCTAGTGACAACTACTCTTCTGAGCACCCTCTAGGTCTTTCCTCATCTATTCTCCCTTAGTCACCAAAGAAGTCATCTCATTTCCCAGAGAATGGAAACCAACAGAGAAGTTATAAGGTCAGAAAACAAATCTTGGTTAGAGAGAAACAAAATAATAATTACCCTCCATGATAAAAGCTACTGCTCGAAAAGAAAACAAACAAACAAAAAACCCCAACCCAAGATTAGCTCAAACACTGGCCTGAAGGTGCTTATTCAGCATAAAGCTGCTGCTAGGCTTATATGTGTTAAACTATTAAGGTCAGGAGGGGAGAGCTCCAATTAGGTCATCATAGACTGCAGCTGCAGGAAGTAGCGTTCCCCTACCCCACCTCCTTCAAGGTCCTAACTAGGTATCAGGTGGGAAGCCTGTAGGAGGAGGGGAAAGTATGCCTTGTTATCATTCCTAAGCCAGCTCAAGAGAGCTATCAAAGTCCTCTGGCAATCTTGGACACAACTATTTCCCTACCCACCCTTCCGTCCCTTATCACTCTACTTAGATCCCCAATGGTTAAGGTGTTCAGCCACCTACCTTCTTTCTCTGGACCTTTGTAGAGGCCATTCCCCTCCCCTGGATTAGTTTAGTATAAATGTGTGTGTATGTATGCATATATGTATGTGTATATTGTGTATGTGTCCAGGGAAGCTGTGATTTCATAGGTGTGGGGAATTTCCAGTGGGGAACTTCCCTCCACCGCAATTAATTAAGGGTTAGAATGTTAGAGGCAGGGGCACTGACAGATTGGGTGACTTGCCCAGCATCACACAATTAGGCCTCAGTTTCCTCATCTGTAAAATGAAGGGGTTGGACTAGATGACTTCTAAGGTCTGTTCCTTTTTAATGCTGTTCACTTTGGGAACTGACTCTTCCCTTACCACACTACCTGTGTGGCCTTGAGTGAGTCACCTAAACTCCCTGAGCTTCATTTTCCCCCTCCCTACAATGAGAGGGTTGAATAAATTTACCTCTGAGGCCTCTTCCATCCCTAGGTCCCTGATGGGAGCAGTAGGGCTAAGATTCAAACTCAGGTCTTCAGACGCCACATCACTCTATGCCTGCACTCTCCTTTCATTGCCTCCTAAATCCAATTCAGAAGCCACCTCCAGCAGGAAGCCTTCCCTGATTAACCCTGCCAAATTGCTCTCTCTTTGATTTGACATCTATTTGGCACTCAAGTTGGTACTGTATCATTTTGCATAGATGGCAAGCTTCTTGACAATGTTCTTAAAGATACTGTGTACCTGTGAGTGTGGATGTGCATTGTGTACATGTTTGTGAGTGAACGGGTATGTCTACACATATGATTTGTGTTCCAGAGTGAATGTGTGTGTATATTGCCTTCTCAACTGGATCGTGGGCTCCTTAGGGGCAGGGACCATTACTTCTCTTACCATGAGGTCATAGATCCTAGATCTAAAACTGGAAGGGACCACAGGAGTCATGTAGTCTAAACCCTCCCCCCCATTTTGCAGAAACCGAGGACCAAGCGGGTAAAGTTACTTGGCCAAAGTCACACAGGGAGGAAGTGTCAAGGGCAGTATCCCTTCACCCCACTTGCATGCACACAAAAGGTCTGTAGTAAACGGTGTTGACTGGCATATTTACCAACGCCTCCCCGGGGACTAGCATGTGACAGTAAATAAAAGGCATTTTGAAATGAGGAGGGTCTGGGTTGCATCCTCCCTCTGCCATAGTCTAACTATGTGACCCTGGGTAAGGAATTTAACTTCTCATTGCCCAAGAGCTTCTAGTATCTTCAGTCGAGGTCTTTAAAGCAAGGCTTGGGCAGAGAAAGGGGGAACAGAGGAAAAGAAGACAATATTTGCAGTGTAGAAAGACAATGCTGCTTTGTACCACTGGTAATCTTTGGGATTTGTAACCTCATCAATTAATATCAGTGTCCTCTTTGAGAATGAAGGACAAACAACAACAATTCTTCTCCTTTAAATAAATCTCTTCTCAGTTCTTCAGGCAAAGCTCAGGTAAATAGGCAATGGGGGGGGGTGCTCCTATGCTAATAGAATGAAAGAAAGGAAAGAAACAAACATTTATTAAGCACTTACTCTTTGCCAAGCACTTTACAAATATCTCATTGGATCTTTACGACAACCCTGAGAGGTGGGGGCTATTATGATCATCTTCATTTTACAGCTGAGGAAATTGAAGCCAACACAGGTTAAGCGACTTGTCCAGGGTCACAGAGCTAGTAAGTATCTAAGGCTGAATCTGAACTCAGGTCTTCCTGACTCCAGGCCCAGGGCTCTGGGTACCATGGTGCCACCTAGCTGCCTCGTGATCCTACTGATTTATGTAAGTAGAGTGTATATACTAGCAGCTCCCTACATCAAGGAAATCACAGATTTAGGCAAAAAATAAAATCACAGCTCTACCACATCATAAGTAGAAAATTGCTTCCAGTTTCCTAAAAAGTGAAGTGACGAAAGGTGAGTTGCCCATGGTGAGCTGGGGATGGAAGTGGTCCTAAGCTAGTAAGTACCAGAGATGGAACTCCAGTGCCGAGACTACTTTCAGCTTGCCATCCAGACTGCTCCTGCCACTGCTGCCAACTGGGCACCATCTTCCCCAGCCTGGGCCGTACAGGAGGTGAAAGTGAGGTTGAAGAGAAGTCATGAAAATCAGGGGGAGCAGGGAAGCCAGAAGTCACATACATAGTGGTTGTCTATTTGCCTACTTATCCCAGGATAGGATAAACAACTTGAGGATAGGACCAGTCCTATACCACCTCCCACAGGTAATTCAGCAAAGGCTGACCCAAGGCAAAACCACAAAATAGATGAACTTTGTGGCCATTCTGCATTGCCTTCCTTCCTATGCAATGAATCAAAAACAGTTGTTGAGCAGCTACTATGTTCTAGGCACTGTGCTAAGCACTGGAGGTAAAAAAAATGGTCAAAAGACAGTCCCTGACCTCAAAGAGCTTACAATCTAATAGGGGAAATAGCATGCAAACTAATACATACAAAGCAAGGTATATGCAGAATAAATAGGAAATAATCAACAGAGGGAAGGTACTGGAATTAAGAGGGGTTAAGAAAGGTTTCCTGTGAGATTTCGGTTGGGACTTAAAGGAAGCCAGGGAAGTCAGTAGTTGGAATAGAAGAGGAAGAGTATCCCATGCTTATGCTCCCCACATGTCCCAACCCCTCTCAGAGGTCAATCTCCTTAGACCTGACCTACCTGGCCAGGAAACCCCGGGCAACCCCAAAAACTTATTGTTTCCTTATTCCATGGATAAACCTGAGAGGTAGTATGGTACCAAGGTCTTGATTGAGTTGGATGACCTGGGTTCAAGTCCCAGCCCAGCTTCTTACTATCTGTTTGACCTTGGACTAGTCACTTGCTATCTCTGAGATATCTCTGAGTTCCTGTGAAGGGCCTGGTCTAGATCAGTGGTATCAAACTCAAACAGAAACAAAGGCCACTAAGTCATATATAAGGACTCCTGGTGGAGGCATACTGACCATTTTGTTGCTATTCAGTCATTTTCTGTCATGTTGGACTCTTTGTGACTTTATTTGGGGTTTTCTTGGCAAAAATACTGGAATGGTTTGCCATTTTCTTTTCCAGATGAGGAAACTGAAGCAAACAGGGTTAAGTGAAGCCAGATTTCAACTCAGGTCTCCCTGACTCCAGGCCCAGCACTCTATCCACTGAGTCACCCAGCTGCCTTAAGAGTATCCCTTTTGCCCCTTTCCCATAAGCACATCATCTCTGAATATAAAATTCCTGCCCCTATGGAGCTTATGATTTATTATGGGGATGTGACACCTGTGTAGATAATTATTACACAAAAAATAATACACACCCTGTATAATAGAGGGGTAAAAAAATTAATGCTATGTGAGTACTGGGGGCAGGAAAGGCTATTGCTGCTTGGACAGCTCAGAGAGGAGGTGGTATTTGAGTTGGTCTTCAACAGCAGGAATGTAAACAGGTAAAGAGGGAGGACATTCTTGGCCTAGAGAGTAGTTGTGGGATGATGCTTGTGTCTTTTAAGGGGACAGTCAGTCATCCAGCTTGGCTAGAGCATGGAGTACATGGAGAAGAAGAGCATCAGCTACAACTGGAGAAACAGGGTCTCTTCAACCTGAGGACAGTTTTGAATGCCAGGCAAAATGTTATTCAGTAGGGAACAGGAAAACACTGAGCAGGTATTGGTATGGCCTGATCTAGTGGAGAAAGTGGGAGAGGGGAAGAGAATGGAGATAGGAAGCCAAGTGAACTTGAACTTCTGTGAGTGGGTACTAATGTGTAAAATAACAAAGGTGGAGATAATGAGGTGATAACCTTCATTGTTTCCTGGAGGCCGCTATTAAAGTGCACCTAAATTACTCTTTAGCCCTGTCCCCAAAGTACAACAGTTCTGATTCATCTCTCAGATTAGCCGGTTGATATCATGGGCCCTAAGGGAAAGTGCAGATTTAAAGCTAAACAGGACCTTGACAGAGAGGTCAAAATACATATTAAGGCCTTCAGCAGTCCCAATTGTGGCTGAAACTGGATTAAAATTTAATTGAGAAATATTTAGCAAAACAAATAAAAACGCGATAGAACCTAGATAATATTAATATGTCAATATGGAAGCAGCTACGTGGCACAATGGATGGGGGTGGGGCTGGGATTGGAGTCTAGAAGACCTGAGTTCAGACCTATGACACTTATGTGACCCTGTTTGTCTCAGTTTGTCTCAGTTTCCTCATCTGTAAAATGAGTTGGAGAAGGAAATGGGAAACCGCTCTGATATCTTTGCCAAGAAAACCCCAAATGGGGTCACAAAGAGTCAGACATGACTGAGATGACTGAATGAAAATAATATTGTTGGCCTCATCTATTCCACTGATCCACAATTCCATTTCTTGGGCAGTGCCAAATTGTTTTGATGGTTACTACTTTGTAATATAGTCTGAAATCTGGAAATGCTAGGTCACCTTCCTCAACATTTTTTTAATTTATTCCCTTGATAATCTTGTCTTTTTGTTCTTCAAGATAAGTTGGGTTTTTGGGTTTTTTTTTTTTTACTATTTTTATAGCTCCATAAAATAACTATTTTGTAGATTGATTGGTATGACACTAAATAAGAAAATTAACTTGGGTAGAATTGCCACTTTTTATATTGGTTCAGCCTACCCATAAGCAATTAATATTTCTCCAGTTGCCTACATCTGTCTTTATTTGTGTGAAGAGTGTTTTGTAATTGTGTTCATATAATCCTTAGATTTGTCTTGGCAAGTAGACTTTCAAGTATTTTACATTGTCTGCAGTTGTTTTAAATGGAATTTTTCTTTTTATCTTTTCCTGCTGGATTTCATTGGCAATATATAGAAATGCTGATGATGTGGTGCTGGTTTATTTTATATCCTGCAACTTCTTCATCTGAAAACTGTCTGTTCATATCTTTTGGCCATTTATTAATTGGGAAATGACTTGTATTCTTTTAAATTTGACTCAGTTCTCTATATATTTGAGAAGTGAGGCCTTTATCAGAGACACTTGTTACAAAATTTTCCCCCAGTTTTCTGCTTTCCTTATAATTTTGGTTGCATTGGTTTTGTTTGTGCAAAATCTTTTTAATTTTATGTAATCAAAATTATCAATTTTACATTTTGTGATGTTCTCTATATCTTCTTTGGTCCTATATTCTTCCTTTATCCATAAATCTGACAGATAAACTATTACACACTCTCTTAATTTGCTTATGATATCATCCTTTATGTGTAAATCATGTACCCATTGTGACCTTATCTTGGTAAATGGTGTGAGATATTGATCTATACCTATTTTCTGCCATACTGTTTTCCAGTTTTCCCAGCAGTTTTTGTCAAATAATGAGTTTTTGTTCCAAAAGCTTGGATCTTTGGGTTTATCATATTCTAGATTGCTATGGTCATTTACAAATTACAAATGTAATTTGCACCTAATCTATTCCACTGATCCACCACTCCATTTTTTAGCCAGTACCAGATTGCTTTGATAATTACAGCTTTATAATACAGTTTAAGATCTGGTACAGCTAGATCACCTTCTTTTGCATTTTTTTATTGATTCCTTTGATATCCCTGAGTTTTTGTTCTTCCAGGTGAATTTTTTTATTATTTTTTCTAGCTCTATAAAATAATTTTTAATAGTTTGATTGGTATGGCACTGAATAAATGAATTAATTTAGGTAATCCTCTTGATTTCCAATTCTTTTCCACCATAAAAAAGAGCAGCTATATTTTTTGCAAATATAAGTCCTTTTCTTTTTCTTTGCTGTCTTTGGGATACAGACCTAGTAGGGGTATTGCTGGGTCAAAGGGTATGTACAGTTTTTATAGCCCTTTGGGCATAGTTCCAAACTGTCCTCCAGAATGATAGGACCAGTTCTCTATTCCACCACCAATTCATTAGGATATTTATTTTCCCTCATGCCCTCCAGTATTTGCCATGGGTGCGAGGTAGAACTTCAGAGTTTTTTTTAATGTGTATTTCTCTAGTCGGTAGTGATTTGGAGTACTTTCCATATGACTATAGATAACTTTGATTTCTTCTTCTGAAAACTGCTTGTTTATATCCTTTGACCATTTATCAATTGGAGAATGGATCTTATTTTTATAAATTTGCCTCAATTCTATACTCAATATATATTTGAAAATGAGGCCTTTATCAGAGAAACTTGCTGTAAATTTTTTTTATATTACTTCATTGTTTATCGTACCTTTTAGCATAATGTAGTTTCCCTGATTGTCTCTTTTAATTAGGTCTATCTTTACATTTGCTTTGTCTGAGATCATGATTGACATCTCTACCTTTTTTTACTTCAGCTGAAGCATATTAACGTCTGCTCCAGTTCTTTATTTTAACTCTATCTGCGTGCCTTTCTGTTTCATTTAAGTGTATCTCTTGTAGACAATATATTGTTGGATTCTGGTTTCTAATATATTCTGCTATCTGCTTCCATTTTATGGGTGAACTTATCCATTCACATTCACAGTTATGATTACTATGTATTTTCCTCTATCCTATTTTCTTCTGTTTCTTCCTCCCTCTCTGTCTCTGTCTCTGTCTGTCTCTCTCTCTGTCTCTCTCTCTCTCCTCACTCCTCCTCCTCCTCCTCTTCCTCCTCCTCCTGCTCTTCCTTCTTCCTCTCCCTCCTCATAAGTCTACTTTGCTTCTAACCACTGCCTCCCTTAACCCACCCTCCTTTTACCTTCACACCCTTCCCCCCTACACACACACCACACACCCCAACTGCCTTCCTGAATTCCCTTCCCCTCATATTTCCTTATTGGGTAAGTTACATTTCTATATACAACTGAGTGTGTGGGGGGGGAATGGATGGGGTGTATTCTTTTCTCTTTGAGCCAATTCTGATGAGATTGAGGTTCAAGCATTGCCCCCCCAACACACACACACACACACACACACACACACACACACACACACACACATTTTCCTCTCCATTGTCAAAACTCTTCTTTGGACACCTCTTTTGTGAGAAAAATTTCCCCATTCTACCTCTAACCCTTCTCCCAGTGCATCCCTCTTCCTCACCCCTTCCTTTTCTTTGGAGATCATTCCAACATAATCAACTTACACCCATGCCTTTTGTCTATGTAAGCTCCTTTTAACTGCCATAATAATGATGAAAATCTTAGAAGATACATGTATGTTCTCATATAAGAATGTAAACAGTTTAATCCCTTATGATTACTCTTTCATGTTTACCTTTCTATGCTTCTCTTTAGTCTTGTGTTTGAACATCAAATTTTCTATTCAGCTCCAGTCTTTTCATCAGGAATGCTTGAGAGTCCTCTATTTCATTAAATATCCATTTTCCCCCTGAAGGATCATACTCAGTTTTCCTGGGTAGGTTATGCTTGGCTGTAATCCTAGCTACTTTGCCTTCTAGAATATCATATTTCAAGCCCTTCAAATTGCTAAATCTCATGTGATCCTGACTATAGCCAATGATATTTGAATTGGCTGCTTGAAGTATTTTCTCCCTGACCTAGGACCTCTAGGATTTGGCTATAATATTCCTTGGAGTTTTCATTTTGGTTTCTCCTTTAAGGTGGTAATTGGTGGATTCTTTCAAATTATATTTTACCCTCTGGGTTCTGGGATATTGGGAACTTTTTTCTTTGATAATTTCTTGAAATAAGATATCTAGGCTATCTGATTGTAGCTTTCAGGTAGTCTGATAATTCTTAAATTATCTCTCAATATATTTTCCAGGTTAGCTATTTTTTTAATGAGATATGTCATATTTTGTTCTAGCAATTCTAATTTTTAAGGAATTTTTTTCTTCAATGAGATTTTGTGCCTTTTTTTCTTTTTTACCATTTGGCCAATTCTCCTTTTTAAGATGTTATTTTCTTCAGTATTTTTTTTGTACCTCTTTTACCAAGCTGTTAATTCTCTTTTCATAATTTTCTTGCATCACTCTCATTTCTTTTCTCAATTTTTCCTCTACCACTCTTATTTCTTTCTTTAACTCTTCCAGAAATCCTTGTTGGGTGTGGGTCTAATTGGTATTTTTCTTTTCTTTGAGGCTTTTTGGTAGCTTTTTTTTACATTGTTGTCTTCTGAGTTTATGTCTTAGTCTTCCCTGCCACCATAGTAGCTTTTTTGTTCAAATTTTTTTTTGTTATTTGCTCATTTTTCCAACCTATTTCTTGGCTTTGAACTTTATGTTAAAGTTGGGTTCTGCTCACTTTGGGGATAAGAGGCATTGTCCTAAGCTTCAGGGTTTTGTTTTTTTTTTTTGTGCTGCTATTTTCAGAGCTAGTTCTGGTAGTCTGCAAGTTTTTGTTCTTCCAAGATGATGTGATCCTGGGAGAGGTGTGGTTACTGATCTCCTGGTCTGTGCTCCAGTCCCTACCCAGGAAGGGTCCCTCATTCCTTGCAGACACAAGCACTAGTGCTCCTCTTTGCTGTGGAACGGTGACCAGGGCCCTGCTCCCTTGTGACTGACCACCAGCACTCCTATCCACCCTGGAACTGTGATCCAGAACTGCCTATGGGCAATAGAGCTATCGATCAGCACCAGCTATACCCAGTGCCAGCAAAAGGTCCCCTGTATTCTCTTTCTGACCAGTTGCCTGACCCCTTTACTGTCTCTGGGCTGAGAGCTCCTGAAGCTGCTGCTGCTACTGCCGCTATAGTCACTGTTGCCACTGCCTCATGTGTGGGCTCTGGACAGGGCTCCACCCAGGATCACAGAGTTTCCTGCTAACCGCTTCAGTTTTCTTAGGTCAGAAAAACATTTCACCCACACTGTTTGTTGGCTCTGCTGCTCCAAAATTTGATCTGACACATTTTTTAAAGTTGTTTGGAGGACAACATTGGAAGAATTCAGCTTGGTGGCTGCCCCTAATTGGCCATCTTGGTTCAGCCACCTCTCAGAAGGAATTTTAGAATTCTTGGAGCTATATCTGAAGTACTATGGAAGAAAGGGTTAATGACAAATAAAATTTTGACTAGGACCTGGAGAAATACACATTGAAAACAAACATAATTTTAATACCATTCAGGAACTGATTTTCAAAATATCTAAGAAAGAAAAATTTCAAAAGACCTGAAAAATCAAGTCAATAAGCCTTTGTTAAGTGCTTAGTTTATGCCAGGTGCAGTGCTAAGTACTGAGGAAACAAAGAAAAAAAAATAATCCCAGCCTCAGGAAATTTACATTCCAATGGAGGATACAATATACAAATATGTACATACATTATTGTTTGTCCTTCATTTTCAAAGAGCACCAGTGACATTACATGTTGGCCTTGACTTGATTGTGAATTTGGATTTAGGTGATGCAGAGTTGCGCAAAGTCATCAGCCTCACTCTCTCTTCCAGAGTCATCAAAGTCCAGTGGCAAGACAAAAGTCAAGATGACTGGTGACAGCCTGGGATGCAGTGGATGACCTTGGCATCTTTGATGTCTGATCAAGCTCTAACTGATTCACAGGGCCTGCTTTAGACACCTTCATGACCATTGGAACAAATAATTCTCATCTGCCCATTCTGTTGGGGAAGTCTTCACATACTTGGGGTAGATACCCCTCTAAATTGCCAATGGGTTTGAGACTCTGTTGGTTACCATCAACCTGGTTTAGCCCCTCTGCTGAGACAGTTTACCAGGGTGCGGTTACAGCTTCTTGGAGCCACAGGTAGAAGTTTAGTGCCAGGTTGACACAAAAGGTGATTGAGCAGTCCTGACAAGGGCTCAGCAAGCCCTCACACCAGAGATATTAGTTTTTCTTGAACATGTCATATGCCCCTCTGGTATAAATAGAAGGTAATCTCAGATGGAAGGCAATGGGTGGGGGAAGAGAAGGAGAGGAGCAAAAAGACCTGCTGTACAAGGTGGAATTTCAGCTAAGACTTAAAGAAAGACAGGAAAGTCAAGAGGCAGAGGTGAGGAGGGGGAGCATTCAGGCACGGGAGGTCAGCCAATGAAAAGACACAGATTTAGGAGACAGGGTCTTACATTGAAGGAGCAGCAAGAAAGCCAGCATCTCAGGTTCACAAAATATGTGGAGGAAAGTAAATTTCAAGAAAACTGGAAAGGTAAAAAGGGATCATGTTGTGAAAAGCTTTAAATGACAGCAGCTTTTATATTTGACCTCGGAGGTAACAGGGAGCAACTAGAGTTTATTGAGTAAGGGAATGACATTTTCAGAACTCTCTTTAGAAAAAAAAATTGCTTGTACAACTGAGCACAATATGGATCAGAAAGCTGATTTAAGGCTGGAAAACCAATTAGAGGGCTATTGCAATAATCCAGGCAAGAGGCCATGAGGGTATGAACTGAGGTGGTGACTGTAAGCAGAGAGAAGGAGACATATATGAGAGCTATTACAAAGACAGAAAATATAAGATTTGGCATTGGATTGGATTTATGGGGTGAGTGACAGTGAGTAGAGGGTACTGAGAATGACAGCCTTGGTGACTGAGAGAATAGTGATATTAATAGCAATAGGGAAATTTGGAAGAAGGTAGAATTTGTGATGAGTTGTATTTTAGACATGTTGAGTTTGAGATATACAAATGGTAGAAGGAGAAGAACTCAGAAGAGAGACTAGGACTGAAGTATAAATCTGATGAAAGATCATAGATGTTATATTTACAAAAAAAGGTGGAGGGGTGACTGTAAAGACATCAGCAATTTTCTCATTTCTAGAAAGTCTTTGTGAGAATGGTCTACATGCTCACTGAAATTTTCCTCAATGAAAACATATGAAGGTAGGTAGTATTCTATAACAGATAATACTTCATGGGGTTACCTTTTAAAATGAAAGTAAACTGAGAGATAGTGGTCTGAGCACGATCAATTTATTAGTTAGGCTAGCAGTAACCAATAAATTGGGTGAATGGCCTCTCTCAATTACCAAAGATCCTGATTGAGAGCTGATAGGATAGGATCTTTTAAATTTAGGTGTGTCTTCCTTCTGATTGGCCTGACAGTACATCATTTGGACCTCCCCTGGCAAAGGTAAGGCAACCCTGATTGATAGACATTTTAATGAGGAGATAAAAAAGAGTCACCTCAGCCCTTCCCATTACTTCCTTTTTGGGAGATAGGAATAATTCTCAGATAATAGGATTAGTCTGAAGATGTGTGTGTGTGTGTGTGTGTGTGTGTGTGTGTGTGTGTGTGTGTGTGTGTGTAGTCTGCAAAGGCTTTGGTCGAATCAATTTGCATTTGAGTTAAATGAGTGGTGGGTGAGGTTACAAAGATGGATCATACAAGGATTCAGATTCAAACAAAAATAATGGAGTTGAGCCTCAAATGAGCAGAGGTTCAAACTAAAATAATAGAAATGAGACTCAAATTACTACCTGAGTAAAGGGTAGAAGTAATTACAAGTCAAAACCTTGACCTTTAGGCAAGTTTCTTCTGAATGTAGGTGAAGGGTAAAGTTAAAGGATAAGGAATTTGGACTTATGGGGTGTGGGAGAGTATGCCTATGCCAGTTTGACGAAGTGTTAAAAATAGAATTAAAGTCAATTTTCAATTTCACAATGACCACACAATCACTTGGAAATGTACAGTATAAAATCACATCTGTTGTTTACCAATTCCAAAAATGACTTGGTGGAATTCCACTTGACTTGGTAGAAAGAAAAAAAAAGCAGCCTTGGTGAGTCAAAAGGGAATTTGATGACAACTGTGACCATGGAGACATTTGCTGTGTATCATTATCAATGAAAACATACATTCACTCAAGGTGTTTTCCATTGTCGTGGGGAATGAATGTCCTGAGCAGAACAGAAACAGAAGATGCTTTCCCTAACAATGCTGTCAGTCAGTTGTATCTGACTCTTTGTCTTATTACCTTTATCTTATTACTTTTGACATTTTATACTAATCACATCTAAAACCTGGTATACAACCATCATTTGATCCTCACAACAACCTTGGGAGGTAGGTACCGTTGTTATTTTCCTCTTTACAGATTAGGAAACCATGATCCTACTCTCTATTGGGTTTTCTTGCCAAACATACTGGAATAGTTTGCCATTTCTTTCTCAACTGGATTAAGGTGGACAGAGGTTAAGTGACTTATTCAGGGTCACACAGCTACTAAATGTCTGAGGCCATATTTGAACTCAGGTCTTCCTGACTCCAGGAGCAGCATTCTATCTCCTGAGCCACCTAGCTGCCTCCTACCCTAACAATTGCTCCTTTTTACAAATGTAATTGTCCTGATTGCATCAAGCCTGGAAACACTACAAAACCTTCTCAATAAAATCCATTGGCAGTCAATAAAGACAAGCCTAACTAGCCACACTGGAAAAATCAAGTGGATGAAAAGCACATATTGCTTTTGGAATTGCAATTGGGAATTGTACTTGGGCAGTTAGCCCACTGAAATATAAAGACATAGGGGCATAGGGACTGAGCTTGTGATTTCAAATGGTATGGAGTGCTACTGGATGAGGAAACTCCCTCTACCAATACAGGTCAGCACCTTCTCTGCAACATATACTGGAGAGGTGACTAGAGCACAAAAGGGCACATAATCTACCAGGACTATATAGTCAGTATGTGTCATTGGCAGGACTTGAACCTTCTTGGCTTTGGGGAGGGGCTGTCTCTATCTACTATACCATGTTGCCTCTCATAGACGTGGATAGACATAGATGTTGATATGCTGTAGATGAAGTATGAACTTGACCTAGAAATAAGTAGGAGAAGGAAATTGATCTGAATAGTACTTGAAGGAGGACTGCGTAGTTCATTCAGTGAACAAAAACTGCATACTGAACCCCAATATTCTCCTAGTAATGCCATATACCTGTGAATCATGGAACACTATGATCTCTGAGAAATCAAACT
Organism: Trichosurus vulpecula; assembly: GCF_011100635.1. NCBI lineage: Eukaryota > Metazoa > Chordata > Mammalia > Diprotodontia > Phalangeridae > Trichosurus > Trichosurus vulpecula. The sequence continues at coordinate 39,328,806 of NC_050579.1, read as the reverse complement.
TACAGGTAACCTCCAGAGCAATGGAAAGATTTTGATAACTCCAAGCAGGCTGTAGCATACTACCAACAATGTCTTGTGCACAGAAAGTAATAGAAGACACATTATCAAGGAGATGCTTTGCCAGAAAAAAAAAAAGTTGGCTCATCAAGTAGCAAGAGTGAGGAATAACAGATGGACAGCTGAGGGTTGCCCTAGGACCTAGGAAGAATTTATAAATCCAGAGGAAGTCCTTCAGCTAAGTGGAACAATAGATAGAGCACTGGACCTGGAATACGGAATGCCTGAGTTCAAATCCAGCCTCTGACACTTACTAGTTTAGTGACCCTGGGCAAGTCACTTACACTCAGTGTGCCCCAGTTTCCTGACTTGTTAAATGGGAATGATAATAGCATTTTCCTCAATAGGTTTGCAAAGTTTAAAGTAATATAAAAATGCTTGATGATTTTTTTAATGAGTTGGGCAGATCTTGTATGTTAAATTTCTGGAAAGACATAAGCAAGAATCACGCTAGTTGAGGAAATATGGAAAAGGGGCAAGGGCAATCCATAGCAGTTGAAGGATTCACACTGATGTTGAGTGAGAAGGACCCAGGATATTTCAGGGTGTCTGGATATTAACCAGTTCAACCACAGCCAGAAGAGATTCACCTGGATAGTGAAAGGATTTGGTAATAAAGCCACAGGAAAGTGAGTTGAGGAACTGAGGATGCTTAGCTTAGATGGGAGAAGACTCACAGCGGGCATATGAAAGATTTTCAGGTGGAAAGAAGAATTAGATTCATTATATCCTCAATTAAGAGCTAGGAGGGAACATGGAGGTCCTCTGGCTGACACCTTCATTTCACAGATAAGGAAAAGGAGTCTCAAAGAAGTTGTGACTTGCTCAAGGTCACACAAGTGTCTGAGGAAGCATTTGAACCCACATCTTCAAGATTCCAAGTCTGGGAATCTCTCCCCTTCAGTCACACTGCCTCCCTTCACTCTCTCCGGCCCCACAGGGCAGAAGCAGGACCAGCTGGTCAAAGTCACCTGTCAATTACACTTTCTTAATCATTCCAATTGTTCACAAGTGAAACTGGCTTCCTTGGGAAGGGCTTTGAATGACCTCAAACATCACTTAAACTCGCAGAACTCATTTTCCTCATGTGAAACTCCTTATAAGCAAGGACTATTTCTTTCTCTTTTGTCTTTTTATCCTCAGAGCTCACCACAGTGCCTGGCTCACAGTAGGTGCTTAATAAATACTCTTGATTGATTGATCTGGCTTGGTTTTGAGGTCCTGACCCAGGTGGCCAGGCTGGTCTCCTTGCCTCACTGCCTCAAGCCTCCCTCCAGTTCATTTCAGCAGTCAAATCGATTTTCCTGAAGTATAGGCCTGATCAAGTCACCCCTCCTACTCAATAAACTCCAGTGGCTCCCTACTATCTCCAGGATCAAATATAAAATCCTACTTGGCACTTGAAGCTCTTCACAATGTGCTTTTTTTTTTTTAAACAATGTCTCCCCATGAGATTATTACTTCTTTAAAGCAGAAACTATCTTTTGCCTTTCTTTGTATCCTGAAAACTTAGCACAGTGCCTGACATATTGTAAGCACGTAATAAATGCCTGTTAATTGACTGCTGGATCTTGCTTATCTGCTGAAGAAATAACCTTTCCTGAGCCTGGGATTCCACAGTGCCTGACAACAGCTCCATTGGCCAAGAGACCTTTCCTTCCAGACATCTGTCATATGTGTGAAGGTTGGGGAAAAGTAAACGTTACCAGTAATACTTGCCCAGAATCAGTTTTCTTTTCTCTGAATTTACAAGCAGAGGGAGTGTCTGGTACAATCTCAGAGCAGCAGACAGCACCCAAATCATTTACATTAGGCTTTGAATACATTATATGCTTATTTTGCAGCCAGGGATTTGCCTTGCCACTTAGGTTTTGCTTAGATAATATTGAAATGAGTTTATCTTCCTCGAATACACACCAAGTGACAGAAAGGGGAAGGTGCTGAGAAGAGAAACTAAACTGCTATCAAACTTCTGCCATAGATAATCCACTTGTGGATAATAAGGAGTTTATTTTATGTAGCAATTGTCTGGAAAGGAGCTTGGAGGAAAAAAATCACTGCCCAAATCAGCCAGTCAATGAAACACCTCTGGTGTGCACAGTCCTGTGGACATTTGAAATAGAAATAGACAATGGGTCATGTAAAAATATTTATGTTTTTCAGCCTCCAACCCGGTTCAGTACTCTCACCTAGACTATTCAGTCAATAAGCATTTATTAAGCACCTACTATATGCTAGGCACTGTGGTAAGTGCTGGAGGAACAAAGAAAAGGAATAAACAGTCCCAGCTCCTAAGGAGCTCACAGTCTAATGGGGGAGGGGGAGGAGGGAGTAGAGAGGAGAGACAGCATGCAAACAGCTATGTACAGACAAGCTATATACAGGAGAATATGAAATAATAAAGAGAGGGAAGGCACTAGAATTAAGAGGGATAAGGAAAGGCTTCCTGTAGAAGATGGGATTTTAGCTGAGACTTGAAGGAAGCCAAGGAAACTGGAAGGATAGCATGCTGGCCCTGGAGTCAGGAAGAACTGAGTTCAAATGTGACCTCAGATACCTACCAGCTGTGTGTCCTTGGGCAAGTCACTTAACCCTGACTGCCTCAAAAAAAATAGCTGCCTGGTTGATCTCCTTGGCCCAGGTCTCTTCTCGATCCAATCTATCCTCCCTTCAGCTGCCCAAGTGATCTCCCTAAAGCACAGATATGAGCAGGTCACACATATACTTAATAAACTCCAATGGCTCTCCCTATTACCTCCAGGATCAAAAATAAAAATCCCCCTTTTGGCATTTAAAGCCTTCCCAACCTGCTCTTTTCCACTTTTCCAGTCTTCTTAGACTTTATTCCCTCCAGGTACTCCAGGATCCAGTGCCATTAACCTTCTTGCTGTTCCTCCAACACAAGACTCTATTTCTTGACTCCCTGCCTTTTTATGGTCTGTTCCCCATGCCCAGAATATCCTTTCTCTTCACCACTGCCTCCTGGCTTTCTTCTAGACTCATCTCAAGTCCTACCTTCTGCAGGGAGCCCTTCTATGCCCCCTACCCTCAATCCTGGTCTTCCCTCTGAGATTACCTTCCAACTACTCTGCAAATCTGGTATGTCCAATTCCCTTCCCCCACCATTGTCTCCCCAACTAGAGTTCCTTGAGAACAAGGACTGTTTTCTTATTCTTGATTATTGCTGTTGTTTTTGCCTTTCTTTGTATCCCAGGCACTTAGCACAGTGCCTGTCACATAGAAGATACATCCCAAATGTTTGCTGACTGGCTGCTAAACCTCACTGGTCTGTTCAAATGGCTTGACTCATAAGGAATTCCTTAAAAAGAGGTTAGGGGCCCAGGGCAGTCCACAGAAGCCCATTTTGGGTGGACACTACTCCCTTCCTTGTACCTGATCATTTGTACTCAGTCATCACATTGTTCTAGGGATGGATGCTCCTTTGTCTCCAAGGGAATGGTTTAAAGAGCTCCAAACTTGGAGTCGCAGATCAATCAGTCAACAAGCATTTATCGAGCATGCTAGGCTTTGGCGCTACAAAGATAAATGATAGTCCCTGGCCTTAAGGTACTTATGTTCTAATCAAATTTATAATTCAAATTTCAATTGGGCTAACCTTTAACTTTTCTAGCCCTCAGTTTCCTTGACTGTAAAGCAAAAGGGTTGGACTAGATCAGGGCTTCTTAATGTGAGGTTAATGAACTTGGAGTTTTTAAGGATATTTTGATACCTATATTTCAGTACAATTTGTTTCCTCTGTAACCCCAAGTATTTCATTTTACACATTGAAAAATTTTAGTCTAAGAAGGATAGGCTTCACCAGACTGCCCAAGGGCTCCACGACACACAAAAGATTAAGAACTCCTTAGCCTGATGAACACGAAGTCCCTTCTAGCTCAAAATGTTGTAAAGTCCTATTTCTTAAAGCCAAGGAACAAAGGTATACATGAATTCTTTACATCAGGGATCTTCCATGGAGTGCTGAACTTGGAGTCAGGAAGACCTGAGTTCAAATTCCACCTGAGATTTTTTTTTTAAATTCACCATTGTTTTCCCCAGTATCCCTTCCCTTCCTCTCCCAGAAAGCCATCCCATATAATAAACAGTATTTTTAAATTAAAAAAGAGGGAAAAATCAACATAACCAATCAATACATTGACAAAGTCTGAAACTACAGCCAACACAAGTGGGCCTCTGTTAAGAGGTGCACTGGGAGTATTTTCCTATGTTTCATGCCATGCTTGTTCTCTATAATTTTGCAATATTTATTTGGAATTTTCTCTGTGGTTGTTCTTTCCATTAATGATGTAGTCATTACATACAGTGTTTTCTTGGTTCTTCAGTGCAGTGAATCTCAGCACAACTAACATTTTATTAAGGACTTGTTCTGCACTGCCATCAAGGACCTTACAATGCAGGCATATGTCAGATATATCACAGGTTCAATTCCAGACTACTGCAATAAAGCAAATATTACAATAAAGCAAGTCATACAAATTTTTTAGTTTCCCTGTGCACATACTGTGGTCTATTAAGTGTGCAATAAACAAAACAATTGATATACCTTAATTAAAAGCACGTTATTATTGAAAAATGCTAATCATCATCTGAACTTTTAGCAGGTCGTAATCTTTTTGCTGGTGGAGAGTTTTGTCTCAATGTCGATGGCTGCTGACTCATCAGGGTGGTAGCTGCTGAAAGTTGAAGTGGCTGTGGCAATTTATTAAAATAAGACAACAAACATCATACTGAGAGAGGGAGATAGGGAGAGATAGAATGGGGTGGATTATCTCGCATAAAGGTGGCAAGAGGAAGCAGTTCTATGGGAGGAGGGGAGAGGGCAGGTGAGGGGGGAATGAGTGAACCTTGCTGTCATCAGATTTGGCCTGAGGGGTAATACCATACATACTCAGTTGGGTATCTTACCCCACAGGAAAGAAGAGGGAGGAAGATAAAAAAAATAAAATAAAATAAAAGGGGGGGGATGATGGAGGGGAGGGCAGATGGGGTGGGGTAATCAAAACAAACACTTTGGAAAGGGGACAGGGTCAAGGGAGAAAATTCAATAAAGGGGGATGGGTTGGGAAGGAGCAAAATGTAGTTAGCCTTTCACATGAGTATTGTGGAAGGGTTATACATAATGATACATGTGTGGCCTAGGTTGAATTGCTCGACTTCTTAGGGAGGGTGGGTGGGAAGGGAAGAGGGGAGAGAATTTGGAACTCAAAGTTTTAAAATCAGATGTTCAAAAACAAAAAAAGTTTTTGCATGCAACTAAAAAATAAGATACACAGGCAATGGGGCGTAGAAATTTATCTTGCCCTACAAGAAAGGAAGGGAAAAGGGGATGAGAGGGGAGGGGGATGATAGAGGGGAGGGCTGACTGGGGAACAGGGCAACCAGAATATAAGCCATCTTGGAGTGGGGGGGAGGGTAGAAATGGGGAGAAAATTTGTAATTCAAACTATTGTGAAAATCAATGCTGAAAACCAAATATGTTAAATAAATAAATTTAAATTAAAAAAAAATAAGACAACAAAGTTTGCCAACTCAACTGATTCTTCTTTTTATTTGAACACTTAGAGGCCATTGTAGGGTTATTAATTGGTCTAATTTCAAGAGGGAGATATATGGGGGAATGAGCAGTCATAACACACAACATTTATCAATTAAGTTTGCCATCTTATATGGGCGAGGTTCATGGAGCCTCAAAACAGTTACAACAGCAACATCAAAGATCACCATTCACAGATCACCATAACAGATGTGATAATAATAAAAAGGTTTGAAATATTATAAGAATTACCAGAATGTGACACAGAAACATGATATGAGCTCACGCTGTTGGAAAAAATACTACCAGCAGACTTGCTCAAGGCAGGGTTGCCATTAACCTTCAATTTGTAAAAAATGCAATATCCACGAAACACGATAAAGCAAAGTGCAATAAAATGAGGTGTGCCTGTATACCACAGGTTTTCCAAGACACGTATACCAGTAAATATGATGCAAAGTAAAATGTTGTACAGGTAGGGAAGAGAAATACAGAAAAGGTGTTTTATAAAAATTGGAAGAAGAGATCATTGAAGAACATAGGATGACAGGAGCCTAGATTTAGAGTTGGAAATGATCTTAAAGACCATGTAGCCCAGTCCTTCTCCCCCTCCACCTTTTTTTTTTTTAATAAATGAGAGACATTAAGTAACTTGCCCATGGTCACACAGTTAGGAAGTGCCAGGAGCAGGAATTCAAATCTAGGTCTTCCTGACTCTGGGTGCAATGATCTAATCAATATGCCATAGGTCTGGACTCTCAATCCAGAAGGTACCTGAAAGACCATCTAGCCTGATTCCTTCATTTTACAGAGGAGGGAACTGAGACCCAGGGAGGTTGACTTGCCCACGGTCACACATTTATGTAGTGGTTTAAGGTAACCTTACCTTAAAGGTTGGCTTCGTAAGGCAGTCCACAAAAGCCTATTTGGGGCCTCCCCTTGGTGGCGAGTCTATGGGCAAAAGCCACAGACACGAGATTTGTGGTCTGCTCCCACTAGTGGGAGTAAGGGCAGATCCAGATGTGCAGCCCCCTTTTCCTATGCCTTTCTACAACCCTATAGAGCAGGTTGTAAAAATATTATTATCCCCTCATTTTATAGATGAGGATGCCGAGACTTGGGAAGTCTTAAGTGACTTGCTCATGATCATACAGTAAACTCTCTGAGGTAGGATTTGTACCCAGTTCTCCTGATTCTAAATCCAGGATTATATCTACAATAATTTGTTAAATTACATCCAATTCTTCATGACCCCATTTGGGTTTTGGTGTGGCTTTTTTTTGTTTGTTTTTGGCAAAGATACTGAAGTGGTTTGGCATTTCCTTCCCATTTTACAGATGAAGAAACTGAGGTAAACAGGGTTAAATGACTTATCCAGGGTCACACAGCTAGCAAGTGTCTGAGGCCAGATTTGACTCCAGGTTCACTACCTCAGACACTATTATTTCTATGAGAAAAAAAAAATACATGTTGAGTTCCAAATAGACAACTTGCTATTGAACTTGGGAACACAGAGGATCTAGGTTCAAATTCTGCCTCTGGTAATAACTGTGTGACTTTAGGCAAGGCATTTTATCTCCTCAGTTTCTTCCTCTGTAACATGAAGGGGTTGGACCAAGGTCTTGTCCACCTCAAGAGCTATGAGCCTATGTGATCTTATACAATCCATTCAATTCTATTCATTGATCAGAGGAAGGTATTCAGTACTTATGTACCCAGCTTTGGTCAAGGTATTGTGAAAATTTACTAGGGGTTGAGAGTCATTGGGGTTCAATGGTAAGGACTGAGGACCTGGATTTGAATCACAGATCTGCCACTTAGAAAGCTCTGTGAGACCTTGGGCAAGTCACTTAACCTCCGTACCTTGGTTTCCTTGTCTGTAAAATTAGACGGTTGGAACAGAAGGCTTTTAAGAAGTAAAATTTTTAAGACCTAAAAGCTCTAGATCTTTGATCTTTCAAGTTCTTGACCAAAAAGAACTTCAAATCTAGCTGACACTTCCCTCCTCCCTCCACGTGAAAGAGATTAGACAAATACAAAGGTCAAGTAACTTATTATTAGCAGGGTATTATTAGGCATACAACTTAGACAAAAGTGATTTCAAAAGCTATCAAGAAGATCAATACGGGGCTGGAGCAAATACAGAGGATGCCATGGTAGGGAATGGAATTAGCAAGGCAAAATTTGTCTGGGAGGAGATCATTAGGAAGAGGCCAGTATTTGGAGTTGGGAACCTGGATCAGTCATTTACTGTGTAACCCTGGGCAAGTCACCCATACTTCTGAAGTTTTGTCTCTTCCTCTGTAAAATGGGATTCAAAATGCACTACCTTGCTTCTGTTGATCAACTGGGGCAAGGGGAACATAATTCAAACAAAACAGCCAAAAAATAGTTTTTGTTTGGGGGATAAGGAAGTGAACCTGGGATGATTTCATTGATAGAGTGAACTACTGGACCAGGAACCTCCTATCAAAGAAGATCCTTTAGAGAGTTACCTAGAGCACTTAGCGGTTATGTGACTTGACCAGGGTCACACAGCCAGTGTAAGGGGAGGGGAGAAAGTGGGAATTGAACGCAGGTTTTCTTGGCTCTGAGACCAGCACTCTTTCCAGTAGGTTAGGAGATATAGTCGTTCTCCTGCCTTTGCCAGTGACCTCTGCGTGACTTTTCTGAGTCTCAGTTTCTCTATCTGTAAAAAGAGAGCTCTGTGGTCCCTTGCAACTTTAAATCTATGCTATAGTGATTCCCGAGGGCTCTCCCAACATTCCCCAGTCGAGTAAAAACTGGAAAACTCCCAGCCTACGCTCCATCTCCACCCAAGCCCAGACGCCTGGCCGGCCCACAGAGGGCGCAGCCGCTTCGGGGAAGCCGACTTACGAGCTCGAGTGGGTGGGTGGGCAGGCGGGCGCGCGCTAGCGGAGACAGCCCAGGGCGCGGGCGCGCGCGCACCCCCGGGCCCCGGCGGAGTCGCGCAGCTGCGTGCGCGCGGCCCAGGTGTGGAGCCCGAGGAGGAGGCGGAGGAGGAGGAGGCGGAGGCTGTGGGCCCAGCTGGGGCGGCCCTCTCGGAGGGAGGGGGAGGGAGGGGAGGAGAGGGCCAGTCGGGGGCGGGGCCGGGCCGGACCAGGGCGGGACCAGCCGCCGCTGTCTCCGTCTCGGTCTCCCGTCTCCCACAGCGCCCGGGCAGCCTCAGCGGGAGGAGCGGAAACTGCCGGGTCTGGGCTTTCTTCGGGGACGCCTCCGCCACGAACCGGGCCGCCCCGCCAGCGCATCCCCGGCCCTGCCCGCTTGAGTCCGGGCCGCTGCCAGCCGCGCTGCCCCCAGGGGGCCTCAGGTTCCCCCCAGCCCAGCCCAGCCAGACCCGGCCCGGCCCAGCCCGGCCCGCGCCTCCATCCTCGGCCGCCGGGATCCCACCTGTACCGCCCGCGCCATGGCGGAGCAAGAGAGCCTCGAGTTCGGCAAGGCGGACTTCGTGCTCATGGACTCGGTCACTATGTCCGAGTTCATGGCCAACCTCCGGCTCAGGTAGGCGGGGGCGGGGGGAGGGGGAGGGAGGACGACCCCCGAGAGGGCAGGATGCTTAGCGCCCGGCCCCGACCGAGGAAGGGCGGGGGGAGCCAGAGGGGAGGGGCCGGGACGCAGCTCCAGCTGCCCCAGCCGGAGGAGAGGGACCGAGCGGATCCGCCGAGGGCATCCCCCAAACCCAAGCAGCCCGCGCGTCATTCCGCCCGGGAGGCGAGGATTCCCAGCGCGCTGTTTTCCGGGGCGTTGTCCGTTTTTCGAAGTTGCTTTAAACTAAAGCGGACAAAGTCCTGGAGGTTGAAAGGAATGCTTCACGTACTTGCGGATGCCAAGAGCAGCTGCCCAAAGTGGAGCGATTTTTGTTTTTTAACATGGGGTCTTCCGTAGTTCCCGTTTTTAAGATGATTTTCTTCGGACCTCATTATACTTACTGATCGAATCTCCGTGTGACCCTGCCTCCCAGTGCTCCGGGCTACTCTCTCCTTAAGACTCTAAGTTACAAAGGTGGTGCCAATCTGCATTGGTAGCTAAAGTTTCCTCAGCCAAGAGTCCGCAGTACCCTTATTAGCAAGCGTGTATAGAGGCACTCGAAGACTTTTACAAAGCGCTTTTGCAGCTATTAGAGTTACCTAGGGGGTAATCCATGTCCTGGGTGTCAATGTGATGTAATGGAAAAGGCACTGAAACTGGAGTCAGCAGCTCTGGGTTCAGCCCCTGCCTCAGTCACTGTCTAGGTCCTCATGTGGACCTAGAGGGCCACATGCGGCCTCGAGGCCGAAGGCTCCCCACCCCTGGACTAGTTGTTCATATAACCCTGTATGTACCTCATTGTACCTGTATCGTACCTCATATGTACGTACCTCATTTGTACCTGTGTTGTACCTCAGCTTCCTCATCTGCAAAATTGGCTAAGTTGGGACTCAATGGACTTCGAGGTCCCTTCCAACTCCAAATCTATGATTCTATGATCTTTCTGTCCCCAAGGCAGGTGTTCTATTCCCTATTGCTGTTCTGCTGCTCAGAACAAAATCATCCCTCCTTTATACAGATGAGAAAACTGAGCCTTAGCTAAGCCAGATGACTTAACCAAAGTTACACTGCATTTAAATGTCGGAGCCAGAATTCTAGCTGAAGCATCCTGATTCCAAGTTCGGCATTCCTTTCCGTATACCACACTTTCTTTTGAAGTATACTGAAATTTTCTTTTGAATGAAATTTTAAACAATAGAATTAGTGCTGAATGGAGATGGAGAGCACTGAAATAATTTGAGACTTGATTTTTATGTTACTTTAAATGGAGTTTCCATAGATCTGAATTCTAATTTTTATAGTTTCTGGATTCTTCCATTCCTTCAAAGGTTTATAGCCTGCAGCAAGTTATGACAGTCCATAAAATTACAAAGTGTAGGGTCAAGATCCAAGTTTACTCAGTTAGAATTATAGACTTTACAGCTAGAAGGGATCTTAGAGATAATCACATCCAAACCCCCTATTTTACAGATGAGGAAACTGAGGCCCAAAGAGATCATGAAATCTCACTTTTGCCTTGTGATCAGAAACTTCACTTTTTGTAGTCTGTTATAAAAAATTTTTTTAATAATTTAATTCTCTGTAACAATTGTTAGTGTAATAGCTGAAGCTTTAAACACCCTGTTTTTCTAAATGTAAAATTTAAGTCCTCTTTATGAACTGTACCCAAGGTTGGGAGGCAGCATGCTGGGGTGAAAAGTTAGCATTTCCTGGAAGTCTGAACACCTGGGTTCTAGTCCTCCAATCACTGCATTCTGAATTTGGATAAGACCCCTGACCTCAGTTTTCCCATTTGTAAAAGGGAATAATACTTGTCCTGCCTTTGTCAGAAGGTTGTTTTGATAATCAGCTGAGACAGTAGCTGGAAAACCATCATCTAAGCTCTTACTGTCATTGTATCTAAAATTCTATGATTCAAAATAGCAGCCGCTTCTAATTTATCGAACATTACCTTCCTAGAAGGAGGGCTATGTGTTGAAATTATGCAAATTGAATCTTCTTTTCTCTCTTCCTCTTTCTCTCTCCAAACTTGTTTTCAAGGAAATAGGAAACTCCTTCTTCCAATGCAGATCCACACTTTATCTAGTTTTAGAGAGTTGTCTGAGCCTGTGAGGTTAAATGACTTACTTAGGGCCCCATAGGCCCTCAAAAGGAGCTGCTTTTGATCTGAGTCTGACTCTATTCATCGTATTATGCTGTCTTCTCTTACAGAAGAAGCTATAATAGGAGGCTATCCTGATAGAGGCCTGATGCTCAATTTTTTTAATAGAATGGGCATAAATATCATATTTAGCAAACTGTACATGATATAACTAACTGCAAGAAAAAGAGAGGCAGCAAAGTACAGAGAATGGAAGGTCAGCACTGGAGTAAAAAAAAAACACCTCAGTTTACCTCTGAAACCTTGGGCAAATTATTTAACCTCTAAGAAACATAAGATTTACTCTAAAAATAACTATTCACACTTGGTTACTTTCTCATCTCCATAAAATCTTGAGAATTTTCTAGCCCTATATTGAGAGTATTCTTGATAAGAATATGAAAATGGAGAGGCAGGCTTTTACATTCTCCAGAAGAACACATCTTTATAGTCACAATAGTGCCTGAAAGGTGTGAAATATACACAATTGTATGCTTAGTTTATAAAGAATTAATTGATTCTTAAAGATTTTTCTCCAACAAAGTGTGTATATCTATATATAATGTATTACATATGGATATGTAATACATTATATTATATACAATAATACACACACAAGCGTGTGTGTGTATGATGATGATAATTAACATTCATATGGTGCTTATTATGTGCCAGGTGCCATTTTCAGCACTTTACAATTATCTCATTTGATCCTCACAACAACCCTGGGAGGTAGGTGCTGTTATTGTCATCTTCATTTTACAGGAAACTGAGGTAAACAGAAGTTAAGTGACTTGCCCAGATTCACACAGCTAGCAAATGTTAGAGGTCAGATTTGAACTTACATCTCCTTGACTTCAGGCCCAGCATCACATCACCGTGCCAGCTAGCTGCCCAAATGTACATACATGTGTATATGCATGTATATATGTATATGTATGCACACATATATATGTATACAGGCACATGTGTATATAGACCCGTATATAAAGTCTGTGCACACATAAGTACACATGATATACATATATGCACTACACGTGTTAAAATCACATCATATTCTTTCAAAAATGTGACAAAAGAGGTGGCTCAGTTCAGCTTTTTGAATATCAAGGCAGGTAGGTGCCTTAGTGCATTGAGTGCTGGACTTGGGTTCAGGAAGACTTCGGTTCAGATCGTGGCTCAGATACTTATTAACTATATGACCCTGGGCTAGTCACCCAGCCTCTCTGTCTCAGGTTCCTCATCAGTAAAAATGAGTGTCACAGCAGTACCTCCCTCCCAAACTTGTTGGGTTCGAATGAAATGATTTGAAAACGTTTAGCAGACCTTACAGTGCTATCTAAATGCTAGCTATTATTAATATGAGAGAAGGCATAAATCAGGGAGACAGGCATATGCTCACTGTCCTGGAGGATGACCAGCCCAGGCTCCAAATGAAGGAATCCCTCTAAGATGATATAACAACAGTAACTGACATTGGTACAATGCTGTGAAGTTTTCCAAACACTTGACACAAGTTACTTACATAACAACTCTGTGAGGTATGTACTAAAAATATTATTATCACCGACATTTTACAAGTAAGAAAACAGGCTCTCAAGGATTAGGTGGCTTGCTTATGGCCACACGATAAAGGAGATGGGATTTAAGGCCACATTTCTCCTAGACCCAAGTCTAGCATTCTCCCTAGTAGGCTATGCTCCCTCCTAATGGTGAGGTTGTCAGTGTGCTCCTGTTTGTAGATGATGTTACCTTGATTACACTGATCTTCAGAAGCTTATAGAACCTCCTCCCTGAGATCCATAAACATTCCAGAGAGTTTGGTTTAACAAGTCATACAGGAGGCAAAAAAGTCGATGATGATAATAGTACTGTTAGGTAGATGTAGAAATGGTTGAGTTGATAGACCCAAAGAGTAACCATCAATGAATGGTACAGTTTGCTTTCCACAAAACAATAGTAGAGACAACATGTTGTAGGAGATAAAAGTCTACCAGCCTTGGAGTCAGAAAGACCTGGGTTCAAATCCTACCTTAGATACTTACTACCTATGTGACCCTGGCAAGTCACTCAGTTTTCTCATCTGAAAATGAGGAAGTTGGACTCAGTAACCTCTAAAGTCCTTTCTGGTTCTAAACCTGTTTCCATAATCATTTGTGAGCTTGGAAGGAAGTCTCTAACAAAGTTCTCCAAGAAATCTGTGCTTGGCTCTGCCTGTGGTGTTTAACATTTTTATCAGTCAGCTATTATTATTCATAACCTATGTATAGACTTAGATGATATGCTTATCAAATTGGCATCCTACACAAAGCTGAGAAGCTTAGTTGATGCCCTGGTTGGCAGGATCTAAGAGGATGAAATTTAATAGGGAAAAATTTTAAGTCCTATACTTTTTAAAAAATCAGCTTTGCAAGTAGAAAGAGGGAAAGTGTAGCCAGGTAGACCATTTGAAAAAGATGTGGGATTTCAGCAGACTGCAAGCTCAGTCTGTGCTAGCATTGTGATATGATATCCACAAACAGCTAATGTAAGTCTCCAAATGCCTTGAGAAAAGTATAGCGTCCAAGGGTAGAGAAGCGATAGGTCTGTAGTGGTTGGACTATATCTAGACTCTTGTGTTAGTCCGCAGCACCCTCTTTTAAAGCTGCTGGTAAATCCTCCAGAGGAGGATTAAGGTCCTCAAGATCATGAGATATATGGATAGGGTGGCTCAGTATGGGAATGCTTGTCTTAGAGAACAGAAGCTTAAGAAGGCTTTTGTTCATGAGATCATGGAGTAGATTGGGTTGTACTGGCTGCAGCTGGCTGAAGCTTTTCTGCTAGTAACCCCTCTCAACATTTTTTTTGGGGGGGGGGAATTCTGTGAAGCATGGAATGCTTATAGAATGTGAAAAATCAAAATTACAGGTGACCAAAATGGCAATGGAGAAATGAGTAATGGGCATACTCAACTGCAACGTCTTTCCAATGGTGATACAACACAAAAAGTGACATTAAAGTTAACCTCTAGAATATGGATGGAAAGGAACTGAGATCTAATGATACATTGAGAGGGAGTGATAACAGATGGACAGCCCAGGAATTGAACTGGTATCCAAGCTAAGAATATTAAAAAAAAAAAACAGAGGATCATCTTTTCCAACATGTTGGCTGGGCCACCTCTGGTGGATGAAATGGGTTAATGAGATCGCGAGCCACTGAAGTCTATACCATGGATTTTAAAGCTTTTCAAAGAATCCATAAATCGGTTATCTGATCTTGGCTTCACAGTGACTCTGGATTTTTGAAGGATCTACTAGGACAGGAGTCCTGGCATCTAGGTGGTACAGTAGATAGAGTGCTGAGCCTGTCAAATCCAGTCTCAGGCACTTACAAGCTGTGTGACACTGAATAAGTCATTTAACCTCTGCCTCAGTTTCCTCTTTTGCAAAATGGGAATGATGATGACACCTGCATCACAGAGTTGCAAGGATCAAATGAGATAATATTTATAAAGGATTTAGCACAGTGCCTGGCACATAGTAACTACTTAATAAATGCTTATTCCATTCTCTTCTAAGCCATGTCGGATTCTGAGAGTTGGAAGGGACCTTAGAATCCCTTAGAGTCTAGTCTAGCTTAGTCTAAACCATACTTGAAGGTCTACTTGCTGACTTCCAAGGAAGGGGAATCCTTCAAGCAAGGCTGTCATTGATTCTGGATCCACCGATGGGGGCATGACAACTACACATCTGAGGACTAACATAGTTCAGAGGTCCATCACCAAATTGCCCTGCCCAGTTAGGTTATTCACCCACAACTCATGACTTCCCAGTATGCCCATTCCAGCGTTTTGGAAACTCCACATACATCATCTCGGTGAACAATGTTTCCATCATTAATACATCAGAACCGAAGACTGCTGCTATAACCTTTTTTGGATTCAATGTGTCTTCTTCTACTTATAACATTGTTTCTCTCATTGCAGTAACTGCCCCTTAAAATTGCATATAGCAATTATTCATTAATTGCTCATTAAGTTCATTAAGTTCCTACTATGTCTAAGCACATGAAAACAATTAACAAAGGCTTAGAGTGGATATGAACTGCATTGATGGATAGAAGTACCAATACTTGTTATACAAGTACATATACATGTATATCATCAGGCAATATAATAATCAGACATATAATTTAGTGGGTTGGTGGTTTTTTTTAAGTGGGTAGGTGAGGGATAGAATAAGAGAACAGTGAGAAGGACTATGGGACATAAGAAAGTAGGTCCTGGCTGGTAGGCACCATGCCTTTGGCTGGACATAGGAGGAACTCCATAGGGTATACATCTAGGACAGCAGAAGACTACTGTAGACACAGACCTGAGGGAATAGGGCTTTGTGTATTTGAACTTCTTGGGAAGCAGAAGGTGATGTAACTAACTCACTCATTGCCTGTTGTATAAAGTAATAACACAGGAGTCCTGGAGTCCCACCCAGTGCAAGTTGGGGATTGCCTGTGTCTTTTAATCTCTCTGAGAATACGGAGTGCATGAGCTCATATGAAAGTCTGTTGTGATAATGTCACTGAAGATTGAGACATTTAGTTTTCTTTTAATTTTAGTAAAAACATGGCATTAATAAAATTACTACCTATGCTTTAAATATTGGAAATCATACCTATCTTGACGTTGTTGGCAATTTCATGGGATCTAGTGCTAGAAGGCTCGTTGTGAGTAGGAATCATTTTGTTCTCTGTACTTGCATCCTTGGTTCCCTAGTACAGTGGCTGGTGTTTAATAATACTTGTTGATTTATTGGTAGAAGGAATATTCGAGATCAGCTGGTCCAAATCCCTCCTTTTAAAACTCGGGTCCAAGGAGGTGTGATGGCTTGCTTGGGGTCACGCAGAGTAGCAGAGTTAGGACTGGAAGCTCAATCTGATTCCAGCTATGCGTTAGGACTGTCCAATCTTTCCTCTGTTCCTTGATAAAGTATGCTGTTAGATGAAACAATATTACAAGGGGCATTTGGTTCCATGGAAACAATGTTAGAAATGGATGCTCTATTGAACCCAAACAGGGTTTCAGCAGAGTTTGGTTATAAAGTATTAATGATGCTATTTGGAAACATTGTTCATTGGTTTGATTTGGTATGTGTTCACTGGCATGTGGAGTTTGCAAAATGTTGGAATGGATGTACTGAGAGTTCCAAGATTTGCTACACTAGCTGTGTAGTATGTCTCAGTTGCAGTGGAATTAAATTTCCTTTGATTTACATTTACAACATAACTGTCATGGGGGGCATATACAGGTCTTGGGACTGTTTTTCTAGGTTCTTACATCACTTACATTAACACTTACTACATCTGACTGCCCCCTTCTCTCTACTTACGCTGTTCCTGTTCTGCAGTGAAGACTGCTGTCATTGTCTCTCAGCTGGACTGCTAATTCATCTCCCAGTTCCTGCTCCCTCCTCCTTTTTCCAATCCTTCCTCTATACAGCTGACCAAATAACAAGATCATATATTTTTAGAGTTGGAAGACTCCTTAAGACGTGAGTTCAACCTCTCATCTTATTGATGAGGCAAATATGGTATAGAGAAGATAAATTACTTGTCCAGGGTCACACAGCTAATAACTATCAAAGGCAGCATTTGAACATTCTCTCTAACTCCAAGTCCGTTGCCCTATCCACTATGTTATGCTGTCTCTCAAGCTCTCTAATGTTTCTTCCCTGCTCAAGAGTCTTCAATAGTTTTTGTTTGTTTGTTTTTTGCAGGGGGGAAGGTAGGGCAATTGGGGTTAAGTGACTTACCAAGGTCACACAGCTAGTGTGTCAAGTGTCTGAGGTTAGATTTGAACTCAAGTCCTCCTGACTCCAGAGCCAGTGCTCTATTCACTGCGCCACCTAGCTGCCCCTCAATAGTTTTTTTTAAAGATATAAAAACAAAATTTAAAAGAGGGGAAACAGACTCTTTAGTGAACCCTAAGATATAACACAAACTTCTAAGGCTGGTTTTTAAATCCCACAACAATCTTACTCCGACCACTTTCTAGTCTTATTACATATTCCTCACTTTCATGAATACTGCATTCCAGCAAAATTGATCTACTAGGTGCTCCATCTTCAGTCTGTACCTTCACATAAATTGCTGTTTCTCGTTACTGAAATGCTCTTTCTCTTTTTTCCTCTTCCTCTTAGAATTCTAAGCTTCCTTTAATGATAGTGATGGTGGGTGATAGTGGGTGATGGTGGTGATGATGACGATGTGATAATGGTGGTAATAGTAGTGATGATGATGATAATGGCGATGGTGATGACGTGATGGTAGTGGTAATAGTGGTGATGATGGTGATGATAGGTATGGTGATAATGGTGATGTGATGGTGGTGCTGGTGGTGATGATGATGATGTGATAGTGGTGGTAATAGCGGTGATGATGATAATGGTGATGTGATGGCGGTGGTAATAGTGGTGATGATGATAATGGTGATGGTGATAATGGTGACATGGTGGTGGTAATAGTGGTGATGATGATGATAATGGTGATGGTTATGATGTGATGGTGGTGGTAATAGTGGTGATGAGGATGATAATGGTGATGGTAATAATGGCGATGGTGAAAAAGAGCTAGTATTTCTATAGTGCTTTAAAGTTTGCAAAGTACTTTACAAATATCATCTCATTTTATCCTCCCAAAAACCCTAGGAGGCAGGTGCTCAGTTTAGGGACAATGTTCTACATTAAGCCTTCCCCATCCCTCTAGTTGTTCGTGTCCCTGCCACCTCCCATTATCTTGTATTTACTCTTCTGCATACCTGTTGTCATTCTCCCCCACCCCCCTCTTCCCACCAGAATGCAACCTCTGGGAGTCCAGCAATTATTTCTCATCACAATGCCTTGCACATAGTAAGTGCTTAACAAATATATGTTCAGTGAATATTAGATGGTTGCAAAATCTTAAATTTTGGGAACATTCATGAACCAAATGTATATTGAGATGAGCAAAGCTTTATTTAACCATAGTAAGCACATTCATAAGTGTGTGTTGCAATTCAGCTCTATATTTATCTGGTGATGGTTACAGAGGATTAAAAAAGCTTATAGTCTAATTGGAGACATAAAATTAGCAGAGTGAAACAATTAGAGACCATATAAGGCAGAATATAGCTAAGTGATTGACAGTTGTTAAATACAGTATTTTAGAAAAAGAAACAACCTGTGGAATTGAGAATGTTCAGGGACGTTTAGCTCATAGAATTTTAGAGCTGCTCCACCCTCCCTATTTAATAGATAAGAAAACTAAAACCCAAAGATGAAATTAACTTTCCCAAGGTCATACAACTAATTTAATGACAAATCAGGATAGGTTGGAATACACACCTTCCTCCCATATGCTTACTTCTTTTTGCCTTCTAATTATGACTTGGAGGTCTGTCAGCAATTTAGTTTGAAAAGCACTCTACGGATATTATTACATGCAGTCTTCACATGTACCATGTACTGCATGTGACCACCGATGAGATAGGTGGTATTATCCCCGTTTCACATGAGTGGAAAATGAGGCACATGGTGGTGGAAAGGTTATGTGACTTGTTTAGTGTCACAGAACTAGTAAGTTATCTGAGGCAGGATTCAAACCCAGGTCTTCTTGACTCTATACTTTCCCTCTCTCCCCTTTTGGTCACTTGTGTCCATTTCCTTGTTCTCTCATGTGTTTGCCAAACCACATGCTGTCTTACTGCAGGTTAAGTACCTGTGTGTGTGTTCTACTATTTTTTAAATTGTTTTTGAGGGATGCTTATTAGAAATATAGAGATAATCAGCTAACAGAGATTTGAAGAGGTTCTTTGGAGCTAAGATGATCAAGCCCTCATCATTCATAGCTCTGAGCCCCTGGTTGGAGGGGTGGGGTTTCCTGTGGCTCCCTAAGCCATGTGACCAGGGAAAGCTGCCTAAAGCTGTCTGAGGGTTTGAAGGTGTGCACCAATGCTATAGGGGACCTCTGGGCATTGGAGCCATGTTGTAGAGGGTACCCAAGAACCCACCACTGCAGGTCTTGGTATCACATGGTGCTCAAACACTGAGTCTGATAGATTAAGTCTATCCTGGACCATATTATATGAATATTTCTAGTTATGTATTATAAATGTTTGTTGAATTGGGTCAGAATCTTTCTTCTTTTAACTACTTCTTTGATTACAGCAAATTTCTATTTGAGCATGAGTCTGCCTGAATCTTTCTGTCTACGAAGAGTCCATTTGTATATCTATCCCAAATGGTAATGGCAAATGGTAGAAAGCCACCTAATGACTTCTCTTTCCATAAAATCAGAAGGTTGGAGGCAGAAGGCACCCTAGAAGCCATCTGGTCCGTTCTCCCTTCTTTTTACAAATCAGGAAACTGAAGTCCAGAGAGGTTAAATAACTTGTCCAGGATGAGGCAAACAGTAAGGGAAGAGTCAGGATCTGAAACGAGCTCATTTAACTCCAGCTCTGGCCATGTTTAGTTAAGTTCTATGGCATTGTTCCCCTATTTTGGGAGGTTGGTCCTGTTTCTTCACTTCTGTAGGTTTAGATTAGGAAGAGAAAGAGAGAGAAAAGTTCCTTTTGCCATTTTTCATTTGTCTACACAGGTATGAGCACAGGGTGTATTCAGTGCTCTGAAATTTGTTTTTTACCCCCAGCAGTAATTATTGCAACTTCAACTGGGCATCTTCATATGGTGGTTTCATGGCAGCTTTTTCTTCTGTAACCTCTAGTTCCTGGTTCCTTCCTCCTTCCCCTCTCCATTCCATGCTTGGGCATTTTGGGGGTGAATCCAACTTCCTGTATTGATGCTAGCTTTCTGAACCTTTGACTTTTGAGGCTGTGCTAGATGGACAGTACAGGATGAATCAGTGGGCTGGTGGTGCCTGCTGGTGCTACCATTACATGGAGGTGCCAGGAACCACTTAATAATATGAAAGAGTGAGAGGGTAATTAATGAGAGGCAGATGAGCTGAAGCAAGCATTAACAGATGAAAAAGAAGGGATTATGAATTTTGGTGTACCTTAAGCCAGTGTTTCCCAACTGCCCTACCCATGGCAAATTTTTAAGGTCCACACTGCATAGAGGCCTTTCTTAAAGCCATTAAATGTACATGGACACTCCAGCTCTTCTCCCTTCCCTTTTCATATTGCTCTTGCCTTCTAGCTCCTTTCTCCCTGGGTTCCAGGTAAAGTTGCTGCCTTAAAGTTATAGAGGACAGTTTGCCTCACAGTAGAAACTGAGATATTTGACTCCCCTGTAGTGTGGTCTGGGTTGGGAAGCACTGCCATGAAAGGCAGGTTGTACCTTACCCAGAATGATTCAGTTCTGCTAGTTCTTCTTGGTTCCCTCTTCCCCCAGTCTTCATTTGCCCTAATCTAATCTGTGGCATCCTTCCCGGCTTAGTTCAAGGACTATCTCCTTCAAGGTAGTAGTGAACTCCCATAGCCCTTTGTACTTTTTATTACATTATCACCTTTACTATAACAATTATTGAGCACCTTTTGGTGTATAAGATGTATTTTGATGGGAGCCCAAAGGCAATGAAAAGGATCCTTGCCCAACTGGAGTTTATGACATTTAAATACTTCAAGGGTCTTTGATTTTGCTTTCAGTGCTGGTACTCATGCCACTGAAGAAGATCTAGTAGACAGTCTGGGAGATATCATGGCCAAAAACAGTGATCCTCCATCCCCTACAGCTCTTCTAGTGGTGAGCTTCCACACTTAGCCAAGTTGTCTCTTGAACAAGAGGGATACAGTCTGTCCCTGGGCTCTAACTAGAAGCCTTTCCAGCCCATGTAGGACTTTTCAGTGCTGGTGCTCAGCTGGCAGAACCTTTGAGGATCCAGTATCATCTCCCTGCTATGAGGAGGTATCAGTGGAAGTGGACTCTAGTGGAAGTAAGATTACATTAAGAGGGATAAAACACAGTCATAAACAAACCACAGAATCTCAGATCCTTGGAAGGGGCCATTTTGTCTAAACAGTATCTGAACAAGGATCAACTCTGTGGTACACCTGACAAATGGTCATTTGGCCTTTGCTTGTAGCCCTTTAGTGGGGAGGGGAAACCCTATTTCATGTGGGGGTAACTTTATAGGGAAATGTCTCTTTATGACTTCCACACATTGCTCCTAATTCTGCTTCCTGGAGTCAAGCATCATCATTATCAACAAACATTTATTATGTATTTACTATATGCCAGGCATATAGTAAATGATAAGTAAGTGATAAATGCTGGGGATACCAAGAAAGGGAAAAACATGGTCCCTGACCTCAGGGAGCTTCCACTCTAACATGGTAAACTGTTATGTGCATTAGATAGATGGATAGATAGACAGACAGATACCAGATGTGGATGATAGAGATAGACAGTTATAGAAATTATAACTGAGAAGTAATCTCAGAAGGAAGACATAGCAGTGGGGATGAGGCAAAGGAGGGACCTTGAAAGGCCTGTTACAGAAGATAGGATTTGAGCTTTGTCTTGAAGGATGCCAGGAAGAAGGGTGAGAGAAGAGGATTCCAGGCATGGAACACAACTAATATAAAAGGAGATGGGGATATCATGTTGGGGGAACAGCAGAGATCAAAGTGATTGGATCATGGCACACTGTGAGGGGAATGAGAAGACTAGGAAAGGTAAGAAGAGGTTGGGTTTTGAAAGGCTTTTAAAAGCAAACAGAAATATGTATTTGATCCTGGAGGTAATAAGGAGCCACTGGGGTTAATTGAATGAGGGGATGACATGATCAGATATGCTGATGAAGACTTATTGATAAAATAGAACAAGTGTGAATATAATCAAACAGTGTGGGGGAAAGTACACAAGGTACATTCTCATTTGTAGTATATTTATTTGTGTATATCTATCTCCCCTTCTAGACAGTAAGCTTCCTGAGAGCAAGAACCGTGGCTTACCTTTTTGTATCTCCTCTCTTCTACCTACCAGAGTACTTCAAACATAAGAAGTACACAACAAGTATTTGATTAAATGAAAGAAGAAGTATGTTTTAATGATGTGTAGGTCCAGTTTCCTAGGTTAATTTTGTTTTTCCTTCCTGATATGTAAGCAGGAGCTCCCTAGCTTCCAGCTGCCCAGCCTGGCTTGTTACTTCTTTCTCTCCTCTCTCCATTGACTTTTCTCTCTAGCAACATCTCAAGAGGGGCAAACAGGCATGAGTCATGAAGCATGATTGGAACCCATGAAATAAAACATCTACAGTATTTATTGACGGATACAGTAGCATGTTAAAAATGGACAAAATTTAAGACCAAAGGATACTCAGGCAGAGTCTGTAAAATGTTGCGTGGACTGGTATCATTTCATAACAACATTATTTCACAATTACATTGTTAATATGTTAAAACCAAACCTGACCATTGCAATACCCTATTTTAATGTCATTATGTTCATGACCTTGTTTCTGTGGAACTTGCCAGCCCCTGAAGTGATCTTTCCCTAACATGATGTTTTTGTGGAACTAATTCATGACTTTAGTCATTAAAGCGGTGCCTCTACTAATTTCAAGACTGAAGTAGTTATTTTTTTTTAGCATCTAATGAATTTTTTTTGACATGTTACTCTTTCAGTCATGAAATTAATACATGGAGGGCTGTTGCTTTGTTTCTCACTGTTTATCTTCTCTACCTTGTGTGATTTGAAAAATACACAGTGAGACACCTGGTTCCCTGTAGTCTAGAGAAGAGCATTTGTTAACCTGTGTCTGTTGGCAGGTGGAACTCTTTGACTGGAATTGGTGGGGTGGGGGCAGGGGCGGAGTATCATCAGCTCTGGTTGATTTAAAGGAGACGTACATGGCCCACCAAGTCTCTAGCTCTTATACTGAATTCTTTGGCCACTCACTGCAGAAGCATTTCCAAAGGGGTAGTTTACCCTGTGCCTGGTTTACACATTGGTTTCATATTGGGACTAAAATGGGAATTTGGTTTTGGAGCTTCCATTTGGAGTGAATCATCCCGCCCCCTTGTTCCCCTTTCCTTTCCATGATAGATTTCCAAGGCTATTTTTACTCTGGGTCATTTGTTGACCCTGGAGAATTCTGCTGAATTTAACTTTAAATAGAGCCAGATGTGGGTGGAATGGGGACTCTTTAGCAAGGGCTACCGGTTTCACTACAGCTTTCTACAATATCTGCTTCTAGTGGAAGTGAGGGAAGATTTGTCATTCGTTGTACTTAACTTTGGAAGAAAAACACCTAATTCGGTGGGAATGAAAATGTAGTTGCCTTGGTATAAGTTATTTGCATTGTGAATTATCTCTACGTATCTGTTGCCCATAATTGTTTCCCTGTTGTTTGAACCTGGAGAAAAAGGTGTCCTCCCATAGGGAGTGGCTCCATTACCCATGGCAATTCCCTCCCACCCAGCTGTTGTGTGGTGCCTTTGGGCCCAGGCTACATCTTTTTATCTAGGACTTCCGCCATCTGGGTAAAGGGGAAATCTTGTTGTAAGAAGGTTTTAGTGCCAATCCTACAGGTAGATGATGCAGTGTTTGTCTTCATTGTTGTGAAAAATCAAATGCCAACTGTGTTCATTAACAAGTATGTGGCAGTAGACTTGTTGTCATGTTATGGGCCTCTTTATGAGGGAATAAAATGAATATGTATATTGGGTAGCTAGGTGACATAATAAATAACACTCCAGGCTTGGAGTCAGAAAGATCTGAATTCAAATTCTGAAACCCTGGACAAGGCATTTAATCTCTCTCAGCCTGTTTCCTCATCTGTAAAATGAGGGAGTTGGTCTTCGTGGCCTCCAACAGCCCTTTCAGCTCTAAATCTGTGATCCTATAAATATTGCTTCCCTTGGCTTGAGTTTTATTTCCCAAGAGAAGGTCACTTATGTTCAACTACTGGTTAAGTTACTTGGGTAACACAGTGTAAATTTGTGTAAATTTCAAATTTCAGAAATATTTGACACCTGCAGTAGAAAGAAAAGAGAACATATGCCATCTTCAACACGTTGATTTGCCTACCTACATCCATATCTCTCATCCCTTAACAACATATACAAATATACCTGCCATGTTCCTTATTTCCTCCCAGTGGTTCACCACCACCTCCATCAAAGTATCCTTTGAGCTGGGAAGCTCAAGATGTAGTAACACACAAAGGTGATTTTTGTTATGCTCCATGTTGAGATTATGACTTGGAACTAGCAATTTTAGTATAATAAAGCACCATATAAGTGTCATCTTTGATGATTATTAATTAGAGCTAGAGATGTGCTGGGGGAGGGGGTAGCTAGGTGGCTCAGTGGATAGAGTACTAGGCCTATAGTCAGGAAGACCCATGTTCCTGAGTTCAAATCTGGCCTCAGACTCTGGGCAAGTCACTTAACCCACTTTCCCTCAGTTTCCTCATTTGTAAAATGAGCTGGAGAAGGAAATGGCACACTACTCCAGCATCTTTGGTAAGAAAACCCTAAATGGGGTGAACTGAAAAACAACTGAATAACAACTACAACAGGGATGTGAGGGTTCTTAGCATAAAAGTGAACATCCATCCATGAAAGATGACTTCTCTGAAGGCAGTGAGTATAGAGATAGAGAAGTCAAGGGCGTTAATGGAAATCTACAGAAAGGGGTCAAGAAAAGGAGCTAGCAAAGAAGAGAAAGTGGTGCCTGGGAAGCCAAGTAGGACCAGTGAAGGACTTTGGCATTATTTAGTAACTTTCCAAAGTATGGATAACTCTTCTAAGGAGGTTGGCAAGTACTGGTTTTTATGTTCACTGATAATAGAAGAAGTGAATTTGAGTAAGAGCAAAATACAAAAGGAGTTTCTGGGATAAATGACCTTTCTTGGAAACTTTTAAATTTAGAGTCAGTCAACTCTGCATCTAGTTTTTCCTTTTCCTCTGACTCTGTATTTTATGTAAATCTGTGGTCAGTATAAATTGTCAACTTTTCATGTCTCTATCTCAGCCTCTTGTGGGGTGTACCTTATGGGTTTGGGGTTTTGTTTGTTTTACACTTAACAAATGTGTGATTATTTACTTTTATACTTGACATTGTTGGACCTTTATAAGAGCAGCATTTTGAAAAGGGGCTGATCTGCTCTGGAAAAGAGAAGGCCAAATAGTGATTTATTAATGTGATATTTTAAGATAGTTTTTGAAAACCTGTTCTATTCCAATCACAGAAGACAGAACAAAGGAAAAAACCATAATTTGTAGTGGATACATTTTTTATTACTGTTTATTCACTTTTACCCAAAGAGCATGCTTAGAAAATTTAAAAAAATTATCAGGTAATTAAAACCATATATTTGGTGCTATAATGTATTTAGTTTTTGTAGATTTCCTTTCTAAATATATTTTACTTAAATTGTCTTCAAGGCTGGTAGGCCATTTCCTAGTTATGTTGGAGAAAGTATTCTTTTTCAAGAATGTGTTGGATTAGATGGCCACTAGAGTTGTTTCTGACTCTAAAATTTTGTGATTCTGGGAATTCTCATGAGGCTGGACACTCTGGCTCCTTATCCATTAAGAAGCTGGCAACTACTCTTCCTTCTTTTATCAGTCATATTGGCGCAAAGGAAGTGAACTAGTGTCTATGGCCCAACGGCTACAAAAAAATTTCAGATTCATAGGTGGAGGCTTATCTCCAGGGGAAATTTTTCTTTTATACATTTATTCTGAAGACTCATTTGCCAGCAAACACTCCCCTTTCCCTCTAATGAATGATTACTGAATATTAGAAGGAACAGCATTGTCAGAAGTCCCTGTTGGAAAAATTGGGAGTTTATATACTCATTAATACCTTCACAGAAGATAAATCTCTGAGATGGAGCAGTATTATCTGGGGAAAAGCAAATAAACATAGTGGGTCACAGTCACACTAAAGAGGAAGTTGCCTAATTTAATAAAAGGAAGTAACAATTTATTTTTCCTTTAAGTGTGATTGCTGTGTAATGGGTATTTGTGAAGTGGGATGCACCTGTTTATTAAGATTGTTGATGTGTGAATCAGTTTTTTCCCAGAAATATTTTTTTACCATAATAATTGCTGTTCCTTTTTCTTTCAGAAAGTTTTCAGATATTCAGGAAAGTTTGCATCATGCAGTGATAGTCAGGCCCTAGGCTAGACAGCAGGTGGTCTGAATTTAAGGTCTATTTTTGACTTTGCCTCTGACTCACTGAAGAGTCATGTCTAAAGCCAATTTTTTGTGGCTTTTGCCTTCAGATAAATTTTTAAAATACATTTTTGTTTATAATCTTCTGTTGTTTTCAAATACATATTGAACATATTGTAATCTTACTCAAGTCAAGTCGACAAGCATTTCTTCAGTACTATATGCCCAGGCACTGTGCTAAGTGCAGGGAATGCAAATAAAAGCAGAAAGACAGTCCCTACCTTCAAGGAGCTTCTGTTCTATAGAGGGAAGACACCCCATGAATGAGAGCTAAAAGGAGAGAGGGAGGGATGGCAAAGTAGAGAAATTCCAGAGAGTCAGGAGTGAAAAGCCTGGAGAGGAATGGAGACATGGCTGCCTTGGGCATCCTCCTTAAAATCGAGGCACTGGAAGAGGATACCGGTGAAATTGGGTACTTCCAGTGTGAGAAGCCCAGGGGTTAAGTAGCATCATGGGTTATTAGGTCACATGTAAAGTGGTGGGTTTTTTATCTTTCTAATCCTTGTTCATTGACTAGAGAGAAATATTACAAATTTTGCGATTTATAATTTTAACATTAATTTTTAAAAACTGGGATATTTAACATCAATAATGATGTGTATATAGTGATGTATACATCCTGTAGTGGATAGAAAACTGGCCTTGGACACAGAAAGAGCTGGGTTCAAGTCCTGCCTTTGACACATTCTGGCCATGTAGCCCTGGGCAAGTCACTACAACTCCCAGTGCCCCTGCATAATTTTCTATGTCTAAGACTCTTAACATATTTGTATCATGGACCTATTTGGCAGTTTGGCAAAAACTATGGTCTACTTCTCAGAAAATTGTAAATGCATAAAATAAAATACATAGGATTGCAATGAAAACCAATTCATGAAGAACAGCTATTAAACATACATATATATACACACACACACACATACACACACACACACACACACACACACATATATATATATATATACACATATATTTAAAGTTCCCAGACTCCAAGTTAAGAACCCCTCTTTTAAGACTCTACATTTGCAAAGCTGTTGCCAATCTGCATTAGTGTAATCACCTGAGACATCATCCCTGTACCAATGAAATCACAGGCCCAGGCCATTGGGAAATAAACTACATTGCAGAGTTGGAGCTAAGTGGTCAATTATGTATGTTACCTCATGCTAGGAAATTAACTGAGTGTTTGCAAGAGAGAGATTATTCTCTGTGCTCTGGGTGTCTCAGAAGATATGCTATTAATAATGCCCCTCTGTGAGATCACCATGAGGGAGCTCTCTAATTCCAAAGGAGGTGCTCAGTATTTAGCAATGATGGATAGATAGAAAGATAGCTCCATTCTTTGGGTCTTCTTTTGCAAAAATCAATGGGGATGAACATAAAACATTTCTGAGAAGCAGAAATCACAGATAATATTGAACTTCTTAATATCAGGAATGTAGAGAACTTCTTAGAACCCCAGAGAAGAAAGGAATCTTGGAGGCCATCTGGCCCAACCTGCCCCTTACTGAGAATCCCCTCTGTACCATCCCCCATAAATGTTCATCCTGCCTCTGCAGTTCAAGTGATGGGAAACCCAAGACCTCCTGAGGTACCTCATTCTTCTTTGTGGACAACCATAAATGACGGGAAATTTTCCCTTACTTTGAGCCCAAATCTGATGTTTTATAATTTCTGCCCATTTCTCCAAGTTCTGCTCTCTTGAGGCCAAGCAGTAGGAGCCTAATTGCTTCTTTGATAATAAAAAAAAAGGTCTTCAGATACTTAAACCATTGTCATGTAATCCCCAAGTTTCCTCTTCTTAAAGCTAAACACCACTACTTCATTCAGTGAGTCTTTATTTGACATCTTAAGGTTCTTTGCCATCTTGGTCACCTGCCTCAGAGTCTTCTTCAGCTTACGCATGTCTTTCCTAAAATATGATCACAGAACTGAATATGATATACTATATGTGGTCTGAAAAGGTAGATTCCAGTAAGACTGTCCCTTCCCATGTTCTGGACATGATGTCTTTCTTAATGCAACCTAATGTCACATTAGCTTTTTAATCCGCTTTGTTACATTGCTGACTTGTATTGAACTTACATTCCACCAGAACCCGCAGGTTTCAGGTTGTTGCTGTAGTTGTTTTTAGAGCAATTGCTCTCTCTCCATGCCTTCTCTATCTTATATTTGTGAATTTGATTACTAGATACAAGCCAACATCCTGATGTATTAACACATTTTTGCATGCTGCCGTTCATTGTTAGCTGTTCTTCCCAGCCTGCAAATTTGATAAGCTTGTCATCTAGCCATCATCCAAGTTATTGATAAAAATATTTTCAAAAGCACAGGGGGTACTCTAGTAGAGACATTTTTCCATGTTGATATTGAGTCATAATGACAATTCTTTGGGTCTAGTCATGTGACCAGGGTTCCTTTTTTTTAAAGCATTAATTGATGTCTGTTTTTATATCACATACACTTCTGAATATCTCCATTCTTCTTACAAAACCCTCCTTTGTAACAAATATTTTTTTTCAAGAAAGAAGGCCTTTCAGCAAAACCAATTAGTACATTGACCACATGTGACAATATATGCAATTTCTACGGTTCCCCACATTTGTATTGAAGGAAAGGTAGTGCATTTGCTTAACTCTTCCCCAACAACCTTGATGACCTTGCTCTTTGGAATTATACAGCATTTGGCTTCTTTTCAGTTTACATTGGTGAGTCACTGTATCTACTGTTTTCCTGGTTCTGCTTACTTCACTTTGTATCAGGTCATGCAAGTCTTCCTGGTGTTTTTATAAATTCCTCATTTATTTCTTGCTGTGCAATAATATTCCATTACATTTGTGTGTGTATTTGTGTAGATATTGTCTAATCAGTGAGTGGCACCAACTTTGTTTCCAGCGTTTTGCTACCACCAAAAGTCAGGCAATCACTCTTGAATCCACTTAATTGTGGATCTAGCCTATATCTCTCCTTTTTGTTAGCAAGAATAGCAGGAGAGTTAGCTCCTTTGCTGAAATCTAGGTAAGCCAGACATTAACATTTCCCTGATGTACTGTTCTAGGAGGATGGGTAGGGATTGAACCTGGGACCTCCTTGGTATAGGGAAGTCCTGAGTGAAGAAATCCCTTCCACCAAAACAGGTTGGCACCTTCTCTGCAACAATAATTACTATATTAATGAGTTCTCAAGACCACTGAGATAAACTACCTAGACTTGCAGCACATGTATGCTTATGAGTAAAGTAACCCTCCCCATTTCAGGAGAGCTTTCTTGAAAATCTAACCCAAGTAAGCCCTTCCATCACCTCCCTAGAACCATGGAAATCACTCACCTGCCTTTTTTTGCATAAGCAATTCATTTAATAAAACATTTCAGAACATACTAAGAGGAATCATAGATTTAAAGTTGGAAGGGATCTTAGAGATTATGTAGCATAACCCATTATTTTAGAGATAAGGAAACAGGGACCAGAGAAGGTCAACTGACTTACTGCAGGGTATACAGGTATGAAGTGGTAGGGTCTGGGATTTGAACCCTGGTCTTCTGACTGCAAATCCAGGATTGATTGTATGACACCGCAGTGTAAATCCTGAGTAATACAGTTTTGTGCTCTGTGGAATACCATAAAAAGCATAATGCATGGTCTCAGCCCATGCAGAGTATGAAATCGTTGAGATCAGGTGCTCAGGAGACTCTTTGGGGAACAGGAGAGAGTTTATCTGGGCCTCACAGACTGCACACAATTTGAGTTGGGGTGGAAGACATTCCCAACAGAGTCAGGCAAGCCCATGAAGAAGAGGGCCAGGGAATAAGAAGTCTGGCTAGAATAGAAAGTTCGCATAGAGGAGTAATGGAGATAAGATTGGAATGACCAGTTAGGACCTATAATCTTGGAGGACTTTGAATGATCAGGGTGAGGAGTTTGGCCTTTTGTTAGGAAATAAAGGGCTTCATCATATACAGATAATCCAAATTTGAAAGAATTTTAAATAGGATGGTACCTGACTATCTACTTAACCAGCCACCTTTAAAAGAGAACCAATGATGAAAGGGGCCATTTGAGACAAATGTGGGAAGATTCTGAAAAACTAAAGCAGCATGAAGTGAACAGAACCAGGAGAATAATTTTTACTCTAATGACAACATTGTAAAGACAAACAACTTTGGTGGACTTTAAGAACTGGGCCAACCATGATTCAACATGGGACAGATGCACCAGTGAAGCCTGCTAACCACCTTCTAACAGAGAGGTGGTGAACTTGTGGTACAGAGTGAGGCACATTTTTTGGACATAGGCAAAGAGGAAATTTATTTCTTCTGCTTGGCCAAGTATGTATATTTATTACAAGCAGGCATGTATTAGGAGAGTTTGCCCTAGAGAAGAGACTCTCCAGAATTAGTCGTCTTAACTTGTTCTACCTTCTTTCCCCAGCCCAGCATATCCTAGCCTTAGAATTTTGAGCTGAAAGGAGAAGCTGATCTTAGAAGGATCATCTATCTCAAATTCTTCATTTTATAGCTGAAACTCTTAGAGGTCATGACTTGTCCAATTTTACACAGGTAGTAAGGAGCCGAGTTGAAACCTAAACTCTGGTTCCTTAACTCTGAATATGGTCATCTTTCTACTATCTTATGTATCTTATCTTACAGTGGTTGCTTTTTATCTTGAAATTGTCTCTATTATACCTCTTGAAATTCCAGTGAATTATATTGTCTAGTTACTAGCATCATCAATTAGAGATTCATCTGGGTTAGTAAGCCTCTTCTTTTAGAAGGGCAAATAGCTCTGGGAGCTAAAGACTTTTATTTATTCACAATTGGTGCAGATTATTTCAGTCTGATTTCTTTTTATTGCGTAGCTGGTATCAGCTGCATGGAAGGAACAGAATTTTTGATTGAGGGGAGTTTTGTAAGTAATCTTGGATGTTGAAGTACTTTGGGTAATAAAGTAGAGCTATTTAGAACAGCATGAAAAAATGGTAGGCTTGGGGAGAGAGACACTGACTAGGAGGTAAGAAAGGGATACAGAGAGGTAAGGTGAGAAGTCAAACATAAACTTTGTCTATTTTCATCTGTTACCTAAGGCTGGATCTCGATCCTGTCTTCTCTTTCCTTCCTTCAACATGTTATGATTCTTTGACTCCTAGAAAATCAATCCAAGGCTCTATATATCCTCGTGGGTTAAACAAACTTTTGTTAACTAGCTTGGAATCTTAATAATTACCTTCTTTTGTATGTGCAGGAAATTGTGTCCTGGCTTCTGGGTATCTTACATTAAAACAAACTTTTAGAACATAATTATTGAAGTGAAATTATTTAAATATCAATTCAATGAGTTTAAAGTTTTAGCGTTCATGAAATTGTGTGTGTGTGTGTGCGCACGCGCATGCGCGCATCTACATGTATGTAGGTATGTGTGTATTTTCTTCCTTTCCTTTAAGACTCAAGATACTTTTGTGTTCCTTAAAAGGAGAGAGAAAAATCTTCAGAAATAACTAGAACTTCTTCCAACAGGCATAACCATACTTCTTGCCCTCCTTTCTGTTCACTAAACTCTCATACAATCCCATTACTAGGAATTCAAAGGAAGCTTTTATTATTACAAGGTTCTTATCAGTATTGAAATGAATTCATTTTAAAAGTCTCATTCAAAGTGATAAAGCATTTGTTAAGAGAGTCATTTTTCCCCCTGGCCATAAAGTATGCTTTGAGTAACTAGAAGGAAACAGGAAAGAAGAAAAGAAGGAAGGAAGGAAACAAGCATATATTGAGTGCCTATTATGAGTCAGGCACTGTGCTAAGCTCTTTCTAAATATTGTCTCACTTGATTCTCACAACAACCCTAGAAGGTAATGCGGTATTATTTATCATTATCATTATTGTTACTAGTCACAGCTTAAAAAACAAAAGGAAACTGAGGCAATCAGAGAGGTTAAGTGACTTGCCCAGGGTCACACAGCTGAAAGTGTCTGAGTCTGTTTTGAACTCATGTCTTCCTGACTCCAGGTCAACTGTTCTATCCACCGTACCACCTAGCTATACAATACAGTATCATCTGTAAGAGTATGATGGAGAAGGTTCTGACTTCTTGTAATTAGCGCATTCTTCTGTTTAATAAGGAAACCAAGAAAAGTCCATTTTCAAAGAAAAAGGAAGCTTAAAAAAACCCAAATTGAGCTTATTTTAATTAATCCTAAAATCTAAGAAATTGACTCTATGCTTTAAAAAAAAAAGGATTTCTATGCATATGGTCCTGGATATTGTGCTTGATTTAGCTTGTAACCAAATTGCTGTAATTACTGATGGATACTTTTGTGTGTTCCAAAAACTTTAGAATACGTCTTCAAAGTTACACAGACTCTCCTGTCATAAAAATTCCATTTTCTCTTACTATGATAAAATATATTTGGGGGGCTTTCTTTTATTAAGTAATATTTGTACAATAGCTCTACTGTGTTGTGAAAGGAAAGCTTTGTTTATCTTTTCTCTCTTTAAAAAAAGTCACAAAATGAAAAATTTTTATCTTTAGGAAAGGTACAGTTTATCTTCCAAAAGGGAGGAAATGGCAATGAACTGTGGAGAGCTTAAGGGCAGGTAGTCCATGATTCTATCTCAAGGGGAAAAATCTGTTACTGACATTCTAAAAAAGATTAACCAGTGTGGTAATTCTACCACTTCATTCTTACTATGATACTAGTGACGTAGAATGCTCTTCTGAATTATAGCTTTATACCAGAGCACAGTTTTGAGGATGTCATCCATTAGGTGTCATTGAGGAGTGGTTGTTATAAAGATATGTCAGGTTGTATGGAATGTAACTGATGGAGAGGAGAAAGGGAAGAGGACCATTAGTGCTAAATAATAGGTTTGAGGCTATTTTGGGAGAGGAAGATGCTGGACCTTCCAAGGAAGAAGCAGTTTCTTGTCCTCTGTGAAAGGATGGTGTTGATCCTCTGGGACTGTCAAATGAGAAGTCATCCAGTTAGGTTCAGATAAAGATGAAATAATTAGTGGTGGTTTGCTCCCTGCTAATGAGTTTTAAGGTGGCTATGCGTTGACACCATAACAACAACAAGCAGTTCTCCTGTCTTGTTAGGGTGTGTATCCAAGATGTCACAGAGTGCCTCCCAAGACTGGTCAAACCAGAAGACTACTGCCCACTTCTGGTGATTCATATGGGCATAAATGAGGGTGCGAATGGAACATAGGAAGCATTGCTAAAGATTATGAAAGTCTTGGGCAAGAAACTGAAGACCTTTGGAGCCTACCTGGTGGTCTCATTACTGTTACTAATTATGGACAAGGGCTTCAGAAGGGTGGAACAGATTTGGGAATGTGAAGTTGGTAAAGCATATGACATTTGAAAATGGGATTTGAATCCCATTTTCCCTAGCATCCAAAAATGGGATTTGAATTTTTAAATACAGAGCCACCATGGTGTAGTAAACAGAGTCAGCAAGACAAGGGTTCAAGTCTTGCCCTTGACACTTAGCCCATCAGTGACCCTGACAAAGATGTCACTTCTCAGGGTTCTAGGTAATTCTATCAGTGAAATCACAGGTCAAGAGAGAAGGAGAAAACTGCCAATGGATAGCCACCAAGCTGGATGTCATAGAGAATAGGCATAATGTAGAAAAAAAGAATAACAGAAGAGAAATCCAGAAATTTGCAGTGGGTAAAACATATGATGAAGTCAGTAATAACACCCATGGCCACAGCATTCATTATGTGTAACAAACAAGTAGAGGGCTGGATGACCACCTGTCAAATATGTTATAGTGAAGATTTCTCTTGTGTGTGGGTTGGACTACATGATCACTGACGTCCCTTCCAACTCACAAATTCTGTGATTCTATGAAGGCGAACTAGAAATCCTAATGCAAAGAAGCTAATACAATCTACAGGATAGGTAAAAGGAGAGGTATCTGTGGAGTAGTGTTGTATGTTAAGAAAATGCCAATTTGTGTGAAAGTGATGGGGAAAAAATCCAGGCAACAGAGTAGGAAAGCATAGTGGAGGCTGTTTAGATGAAGATGAAGAAACAGAAGCAACAGTGTCATCATAGTATCCTATGGACCACTTGGACCAAAAGAGGAGTAGAAGAGGAACTGGGGAAACTGATCACAATCCTGGCACAGAGCCATCATATATTCTAATAGTGAGAGGGAACTTCAGGTGTCCACTGGACTTCTACCAAAAGCAGAGAAGCTTCTTTACTTGCCTTAATAATAATTTCATCTTTCAAAAGATAGAAGAACCAATAAGGGGAATATTTCTTCTAGACTTGACCGACTTTTCACCGCCATTAATGAACTCTTTTCTGGCTCTGAAGCTTGAGGAGCAGTGACTACTCCATTTTAAAATTTGTGAAAGAGGAGTAAAAGGAAGCTGATGAGATCTTAGGAAGGTGGTTCTCAAAGACATCAGAGAAAGGATAAGTGAAATCCCATAACCTGAAATTCTGTAGAGTGGGGGAAAAGGCCAGGATGGGAAATTCATGAGTTAAATTTTGAAAACATGGAGACAAAGCATTCTGAAGAAGAAAAAGGGGAAGTATGTAAAGAGAATAGCATGGAAAGGCAGGGAACTCAGCCACCACCTTAGAAATTTAAAAGACATTGACTGAAAATGGAGAATTGGAGCGATACCAGAGGATTTGAAGAGGAAACGTGCCAATTTCCAAAAAGTGGGATGAGATGAAGACTGCCATAGATATAGTTCACCTTATTTCTAGCTAAGCATTTGAAAAAAGAATCTGCTCTTCTTGTGGAAGAGGTAGAGAGCTACAGCATTATCAGATAGATTTGTAACTGGTCAAATGGGAGGATCCCCAAAATACTTATTAGCGTACAATGATGACTTGGACTCTTTGGTCACATGTAAGTCACTTAACCTCTAGGAACTCCAGATAGCTAAGACATTGAAAAAATGGTTTGGAAAATGTGTTGTCATTAGGACAAAGGGATGGCTTGGAAATATGACATGTACTTGGATGTTTAAATTCTGTCAGATGTTAGTCGTGCCTTTTACTTTATTGCATCCTTAAATGTAAACAGCATCTGATCTCTCTTATCCTTTCATCCTTGTGGTTGCTCCAGTACAGTCTGTGGGGTAGAGAGGGGAAGGGAGAGGGAGAGAAGGAGGGAGGGAAATAGATATAAATCTATATCCATATCCATCTATGTGTGTGTTTTGATGGCTAAAGACCATTATTATAAACTTCTCATACTGTGCTATAGTGAAGTAATGCTCCCAGGTATAGAACCCAGAGAAGTTAGAGTAAACATTATCAGTAGAATAAATATATCAGTGTTTACATTTCTGGATCTTGTTTATGATTTGGTAATGTTTGGTAGGTCTTGTAGGTAACCCTGTGAATACATAAGAAACTTGATATCTGACTTATGAAAGCTTTGGGTCTCAGCTTGAAGTTGTACCAAAATATGATATGACATAATATAATGACAGATAATGCTACATAATCATATTGTTATATGATATCTCTAAACACCTTTCTCACAGCACTTATAGAGATATAAATAGTAGCTACAAGATACAGTGGAAAAGAGTGCTGGATTTGGTGTCAGAACCTGCGTTTGAATCTTGGATTTGTTTACTATGTCAGTGTTGTCTGTCGGTCTCATTTTTCTCATGTATAAAATGAAGAGGTTGGACTTCATCCACAGTTCTCAAAGTGTGTTCTGGGGACTCCTGGGCATCCCCAAGACCCTTTCAGAGGTTAGTGAAATCAAAACTATTTTCAAGATACCAAAGTTTTAATTTTTAATATGGTAAATTCATGAAGGATATAACCCACATAACTAGAAGCTCGCTCAGCTCCTCAGTAATTTTGAGGTCAATAAGGTTGACAACTGCTGGGCTGGGTGATCTCTAAGTCCCTTGTAGCTCTAAATCTATGACCCTAAGAAGTCACATTCTTATTATAGAGTTTTTAGAAACAGTCTCAGAGATGTAAGTAAACAATGAGCATGTTGAAAGTCAGGTTCAACCCTAGATACCTGCCGCTTTCCAGGTTCCACTTCGCCTTGAGGCAGCTGAGGGGTGCAGTGGATAGAAGCTCTGGACCTGGAGTTAGCTGGATTCAGACTTACTAAGTAGTGACTTTGCCTGTCTACCTCTGTTTCCTCACCTGTAAAATGAGGAATGATAACAGTAGCACCTACCTCCCAGAGCTGCTGTGAGGATAACAATGAGATATTTGTGACATACTCTGCAAAGCAGAAAATGCTATATAAAGGTAGCTATTATCAGTGATGATTCTTTCTACTGTACCACTCTGGGTCCTGAGCTGCTCAACGTGGGAAGGAAATTCAGGAGCTTTAAAGCCACCGTATCCAGACCTTGCAGACCATAGTTCGTTGACATTTAGTACAGTATATGGGTGTCTCAGTTTTAGTGCCGCTTTAAGCTGTTAAAGCTTCCCTAAGACTTTTGGGGCACTCCGTGTTCTGAAGTCATAAAAGGAGGGGAAAAGCCCTCCACTAACACCATTTTCAGACTCAAACCCTGGCAACCCCAGCTCCTTTTCCTGAAGAAGCCCCTGCTGTTTGCTTGGTACAATAATTGAGTACCCATTACCCCCAAGCAGGATGGTATTACAGTGGTGTTCTCATTTATGTGTGATGGCAGCTTCTTGTTGCAGTTTTCCCCTTTTCTATTTTGTTTTCTACTTTCTGTAGTTTTCTCTTTACCTTTTCCTCTCTCCCCCTCTTGCCGTTTTCCCTTTCTCCTTTTTTTCATTTCCTTGTTATAATTTGTAGTTCAAGTCTATTTTAAAGTGATTGTTATCTAATTAATATTGGATAAAATTGAGTTCTACTTTTTTCTTATTTTGAAAATGGGTGAGAACAGTTTATATAGTACCCTTTATGTGCAAAGCTTAGCGATATGCCCTAGAGATAAAAGATGGTATTTAGATGATGCAGTGGGTAGATCGATGGACTTGGAGTCAGGAAGACCTAAGTTCAAATCCTTCCTCCCACACTTAACTAGTGATGTGATCCTGGAAGAGTCATGTAAGCTCTTTGAAGCTTGGTTTCTTTATCTGTAAAATGAGGAGATTGAACTCAATTGCTTCTGTCATCTCTTTCAATTCTAAATCAGTGATCCTGTCATCTTCACTGGAAATATCAATATGGCCTCAAGAAGCTTACAATCTACTTGGGAAGATGCATCATATACATAGAATTGCCTTCAGGGCATGCTGCCATTTTATATGCTATTTTGTATCCCTGTTCTGGTGCCAAGTGAGTGGTTCGGAGAAGTAAGTCATTACTAAAACATGCAGATCTTTGACCAAGTATAACCATGCCATCACCAGCTTGAATTCATGAATGTGGTTTTTTGAATCCTAATGTAAGTGTATCTCTATTACATTGAGCGTGTCTGTCATTTTATTTATTTGGAACAAACAGATAATGTGTTGGGCCTAGAACTAAACAGGAAGTGGAGAGTGGACTGGATTGCCTTCAGGAAATTGTAGAGTCTCTAATGACCACAAACTTCTCCAAGAAACGAGGGCACTTCTTTTTAATATCAGTATGTACCAATGTCATTGGACATCTGTGAATCATAGAACTCTAGCATATCTGAAGAATTTAAATAAATTTTACACAGATTTTTACGTGGAGAGACATGGTGGATATGAGACAGTTGCAATGAACGTAATAAAGAATTCTAAAGAACTGGAGTAAAGGATATTAGGGAACTGTAAAATTGAAAAAGAAGATGAGCTAATCACATGTTGAGGGCAAGGAGTAACATACAAATGACTCTACTGGTTCCATCTTGGTATTGACAGACCAAAGAAAGCCTCTAGGTGGACCCACTTTGGAGAACTTACTGAGGAACCTGGAGAGCTTCTTCCAGGATAGATGGCCATGGAAGGGATATAATATGCTATATTGGAGGAAGTGACCAAATCTTTGGTATCATAGATCCATTTGATAATATTAGGTAAGCAAGGATTTCTTTACTTTCAGGTTGAGGTGGTTTCATTTTTTTTTCTTGGAGTAACATGACTCACTCTTAAGAAATTTTGAGCAATTTAGAGAGGAAACAATTTGGATTTTTATAGCTGCATAGATATTCACTGGCAGTTGCTTCTGTTGGAATAAAATTCTCACTCCCACATAACTGCTTGTGTAAGGAGGTGGAGATCTTAATGATTCGACTAAATAATTTAAATGTCAAAAGGGCACCTTTTGCTTGTGTCTGGAATGAATGGAATGAAAATTGTCAAATAAAAATTTGATTTTTTACTTTGTACTGCTTCCATTTTGATCTTGGTGAATTTAAGAAGGAAGGCTTTAAAAATTATTACTAACATGAGTTTTGAAGGCCTTGACTTTTTTTATTCAGAAGAAATGGATAATGTTCACCTTTTTTGAAATTAGTAGTTGTGAATTAGTGGCTTTCAAAATGTATTCTATTTTTTAAAAGGCAACTTTTAGTCAATAGTATTACATTTTTTAAGGTAATTAAAAAGTTTTCAAGACCACGATTTTGTGTCTAATTCACTCAGATTTGCCTAGTGTCCTTATGAGGCAAATATCATATCTTTTTTGAAGAAAAAACATTTTTGTGGAGTTAGCCTCAATGATTCACTCCATGGTTCATCTAGTAAATAACAGGTATTTTTCCTCTGTCACTCTCTTGCTCTCTCACTCTCTCCATCTCTTTGTGTGTTGAGAGAGAGAGAGAGAGAGAGAGAGAGAGAGAGAGATGATAGTACTGTAGCAGTAACCGAGTAGCCAAATAGAAATAAAACCCAGGTTTTCTTGTTTGTGATTTTGCCTCTAGGCTTTATTTAACATTACCATGTGGTCACTCAGAAATGTCTTTACATATGTACCACACGGCTCCTTGGTTCTTTTTCTTTTTCCTTGTGCATATCCATTAGTAATAAATGTGATTCTTTTCTTTATCAACTATATATAAGAACATTTCTGAAGGAAGCCTTAAAGTTAATTTGTTGTGCAATTATACATCTCTTAGTATTTCTACACTATATCTAGAAAGCTAGTTATGTTTATGGAATTCTGAGAAAAATGACTCTAACCATACTCTCTAAAAGTTCTTTTTGAAGTCTGTGGGGATTTTCTTAAAAATCTACCGAAATGATTCGATCTCAAAGGAATTATCTTAGAAATGAATTTTTAACCAAATTGAAAACAGATTCCTGATGTGCTTTAGTTTTTCTTATCTAACAAGATATTTCTGGCTATAATCAATGTTATTAGCTTGCCTTACTCCTGTTTCTGTTGATTGTGATTTAATAAAATTGCTATTAGCAATTCTCTTAGTAGTAAGTCAGTCTTTCAAATTGAGAATATTTTATTTCTATATTTGATACCTTGCATTTATACCTACTTTTGAATTTCAGGTGACAGAAGGGCTTGATATAGGTATAGTATTTATTTTGAAATCATTGTCATATTTTGCATTTTTTTTTCTTTCGAGATGTGTTTCCTTTATTTTTCTCTATAGAGGTAATTTTCAAGTAGTCTTAAGGAGCCAAATCTTTACTCTTTGACTGCATAAAGAATTTTAAATTAAATAATATTCCTTTGGAAACCTTACTCACAAGAGCATGAGCTTCACTTTTTTCTAGTTGTTAAAATCCTTTGATGATGCAGACATTTGTTGCAAACTATAATAAAACTTTACTGGTCAGAGTTAGACATTTAAAGAATAAGTTTGACTTTGAAGTTTCCTCCCATGTATGGCCACCACTCTCCTACCTGTGCTGTCTCACTGTTAGAATGCCAGCTTCTTGAGTCAGGGAATGTCACTTCTACATATAAATCCTTAGTGCTTAGCAAAGGTGCCTGCCATATATATAATAAGCACTTAATTGAGACCTTTTCATTCATTCATTGGACCTTTCAGCAATTGTTCAAGTGATAATACCTTTACCATCTGCAAACATAGCAATATTTTTTTTCCCTTCTAAACTAATTCCTTGTAAATGAGAGTACTTGGGACCTACAAAAGCAAGCAAACAAACAAACCTTGTCTTTATTTTCCAGCCTATTGAACAAAAACAAAGAGGAAGATAGTTAACCTGTATTTTGTCCCGTGTTGACCCAGATTTTTATTATAAACTATATTTTATATTTTAACATGTCAAAATGTTTTATTCTTGCAGAAAAGTATCCAGAATAAATCTAATTCAATGAACCCTTGTTAAATGCCTGCCCTATACAAGCTTTTAGCTTTTTTAGATTAAATAAAACCTTTTAATTATCTTATTTTAGTAGAAAGCATAACAAAGATCCCATAAATCATCCATAATTAATTAACCTTTTGGGTTTGATCTAGTTCACCCTCTGACAACTTCCCACGTTCTTCATTGGCTTAAGGATCTTGGTGTCTCAGTTGTTAGCTCAGTTTCCCCTGTGAAATTATTTTTGCTTTCTTGTATCTATGCTGTACATTCTCCCCTGCTTCCAGTAGAATGTAAACTCCTTGATTTTTGCCATTGTTCCCACGGTACCTAGCATAGTGCCCTGTGCATAAGCATTTATTGAATATACGTTCAATTAATGGAAGGGTCAGATAGGGGATACCAGATTTAGAGCCGCCAGAAGCCTTTCAAGTTCACTTCTCTTAATTTGACAGATGAGGACACTGAGTTCAGAAAAGTTAAATAATTTACCCAAGATCACACAGGTAGAATGTAGCAGAGTCACGCTTTGAACCTAGGTCTTTGAACTCCAAATCTAGGGCTTTTTCCAGTATACTACCTGAACTTAATGTGGAGCACAGCTTCACTCACTGTTACTTGGTAGATGGTCTCCAAGAGTCGCAGTGGTCAAAAGTGCACCACTGTGTGGTCATTCTAGTGATGTTTCCATGACTGTGGTACTTGGAGCTTAGAGATCATTGAATCCTTCATGAGTTCTTGACCTTTTGTATGTCATAGACCCCTTTGGCAATCTGACAAAGTTTATGGACCCCTTCCCAGAATATTGTTTTTAAATGCATAAAATAAAATGTGTGGAATTACAAAGGAAACCAGTTTGCAGACTCCAGGTTAAGAAGCTCTGATCTAATCCAAAACCCTCATTTTACAAAAAGGAAAACTGAGGTCCACAGAAATTGAGTGACTTACCCAAGGTCTGGTAAGTACCAGAGATAGGATTTTGAATATAGTCCCTTTGACTCAAAATTCCATATTCTTTCTACAACACTGTTGCTGCCACTCCATGCATATCATTAAAAAAAACCTGAGGTATTTTTAAAATTTTGTTTTAGAGATGGTGCCAATAGTATTTTACTCCAGAAATAATAAACATTATTAGAGCACTTTAACTTTTTAAATCATGTGATAAAAACAAGGCCAAGTAGGCAAATAGTGATTTGTTATAGTCTACTGGTACGATATTTTTCAGGGTAAAAGAATTTTTTAGTTCACAAATCAATAAACATAGACTAATAATTTTCTGTTTTCAAAATAAAATGTTCACTTCATTTGAACAAGAGAGCTATAGAAAAATTAGGTGACTTTTAACAAGAATCTTCTGTGTGATTTAGTTCATATATCAAATCTGGTATATGGACAATTATTCTTTTAAAAATATATGTTGAAATGTTACCGTTTCTCCTAAGTTATGCATTTTTTTTTTACTTTTAAAAAACAAGCAAAGAAGCCTTGTTTTGTCTGAACTAGCTACCCTTTTTTCCCCCAAAGGGCCACAAGTACCATCAATTCTCAGTAGATGGAAACAATCATTCCTTGAAACAGTGGCTATTAAAATTTGTCAGACTGCTTAGTACTGATGAAAAAAAATGTTATTCCCCAAAGTATTTCTCTAAGACTGAAAGTTTCTATGCAAATGAAAGGCCAGCTTGACCACAAAAATTTCCATCTAACCTCTCAAAATTGAAAACATATTACTTACAATTCAAAAACACAGGCAAATTAGTGAGGAGACTGTCTAAAATAAGCTCAAGGGTTAGACATATCATTTGTGGATGACATGCCTTGATAGGAAAGCGTATTTTCCTCTGAATGCTTTGTCTCCATCGTAGAAAAAAAATTAAACTGCTTAATGCAGCCTGGGAACATGTAGCCACGTTTACAACTATGACACGAATAGTCAATTAAGGGGCTGCCTAACTATATCATTTGTGTACTCTGTGGCATAGTGTCTCTCTCTGTGACTGTTGTTTTTTGTCTTCTTAAAACTATTCACGTTTCTCTAGCTCTTTGTCATTTATACTGTACCCTCGACAGGTAGAAAGTTCAGGTATCAATATCTCCATCTAACAGATGAGGAAACTGAGGCTGAAAGAGGTTATGCGACCTGCCCAGGGGTCATACCAAAAGGAAGTATCACAGCTGGGACTTGAATCCAGGTCCAGGTTTAGCACTCAATTCACCATCTGCAAAATAATATGAGGCAAGCCAAGTTGTTTGAAATTATCCTTGAGAAATCAGCAGGAGCTTGGTTTGGTGCCCATTCTGTTGGTGTTCAAGGATATAAGTGAGGTAAAGGTGCTGCTTTTAAGAATTATCAGCAGCTTTGGCCCCATCCCATAAAATTTGGTATGTTGGCTCATTGTTGTCTTTTGCTTTAATGAAATCATTTGTTTCTATGATTTGCTCTTTGACCCAGTCA
This sequence comes from Trichosurus vulpecula, assembly GCF_011100635.1. Lineage (NCBI taxonomy): Eukaryota > Metazoa > Chordata > Mammalia > Diprotodontia > Phalangeridae > Trichosurus > Trichosurus vulpecula. The sequence continues at coordinate 39,285,702 of NC_050579.1, read as the reverse complement.
TTCTTTAGAATGAGATTATTTAGATTCAAATTACTTTAAAAAAAGAATTATCAGAAATGTGCCATCAGTTATGAGTTAGGGGGATGCTCAGGTTGTACGGTTCAAAGAAGAGTTTAAAGATTTCAGCACTTTAGACAGTAACTACTCAGTTCTGTTACTTGCTAATAGAGCAGCCAGTAATACGCTGATAGACAATCTTTCCAATTCAGTTCAAGAGCCAATGTGTCCTTCAGAGGGCCAAGAGACAGAATGTGGGGAAATCACATCAAGCTTTCACCAGGCCAAACAGAACAGGGGAGGGGTGGGGGGGATACGCAATATTCTGGATGGCTCTGAGCCTCGAACTTGACACAGATTCATATTTGGCTTCTTGAGCAGGCCCGGCTGCAGTCTGACTGGCTTGGCTGGAGTAGAGGAGCCATGATGCTCGTGACCCAGCCTGAGAGCCTCTTCCCACCATATTGAGCCCACCCATTCCCTGCTCACTCCTTTAATTCATCATCACTCATGGCGCCCTCCGGTGTGAAGTTTATATTATCTAATCCCACACTTAAAGGTCAGTTGATGACTAGATAAGATGCTCAGTTTATGAGTAAAGGAACTGGGATGACAACCTGGATCCTCTCAATCTTGAACTAGCTCTTCTAATTCTTGGTCTAACTCTCTTACCACTAGCCCACCCTACCTTCTTTATGAGCACATAGTCACCATTTCCATTTTTCTTCTCTCTGTCAACAGTACTATCCCTGCCCCTTTCCACCCGGCCCAAAACCTTAATTTGTGCTTCCATTTCTCATTTGTGTACCCCATCATCCAGTTTACCACAAAGTGCTACTCATTCTTCAGCAGCATCTCTCAATCCATCTCTTTAAGTAGCCATGTCCTGCACTGGGCCTTTAGCATTTCCTGATTTCTTAACTTGTGTTGCTGCAGAGTTCAGAATATAAAGCTCTTTATCTGGCAGAAAGAATCAAATTGTTTCTGAAGAATTCTGGGGAAGGCAGCATGGTACAGTGGGAAGGGTCCTAAACTGAGGGTAAGAGAACCTGCATTTAAAGTCCTTGAGCAAATCTCTTAACCTCCTCAGTTGCTGGCTGGTCCTAAGTAGGGACTATATGACTTTTCAGATCCGTTCCAGCTCTAAGTCTCTGTGATCCTGTGATTTGGCTTTTGTTGCAATTTGCTGAAGTTTTGCAGTTTGCAGAGATAAATTTGTTAGCTTGAAAGGATGCAACAAATCTAATTTTAGCAGTTGAAAGAAAAGCAAAAAAAAAAAAACCCAAAAAACCCTCGCATATAAACTAATACTTTAGTGATGAAATAACTTGAGAAATAACAATAAATTAAGAATTTGCAGGATTCAAATGACCAAATCAATGAGGTTTGGAGAAAAAAATCCAAATGTAGTTTCAACTTTAGTTTGCTTTTAAAAATACTTTTAGCTGAAATGAATTTATAAAAATTAGCGAATAAAAATTTGTACTACTATAGGCTTTATTTAATGTTTCCTGTGTGTCTTAATATAAGTTGAATTTAACTTAATAGAACTGAAATTAATTTATAAGGAATTAATCATAATGTTTGAATATGAAAAAGATTTGTATTTTGAAAACTTTAGTTTTTTTCTTATTTCCCTATCTGTAATAACAATTAAAAAAAATAACACACAATAACAAATAATAAAATAAATGCAATACAATACAATAAAAACAATAATAATAATGATTTAAGGTGTGTAAAATTTTACACATATTGTCTTATTTTATCTTCACAGCAAACTTGGGAAGTAGATGTTATTATTATCCCCATTTTACAGATGAGGAAACTGAGGTAGACAGTGGGTTAAGTGACTTGCCCACAGTCACACAGCAAGTATCTGAGGCTGGATTTGAACTCAGGTCTTCCTGACTCCAGGTCCAATGCTGTATCTATCACTGTGATATCTGATTGCCATGCTATGTCAGCTCAACAGACCATCTAGTCTTTTAGTACCAGAGGGCATTTGTTTTTCAGGGTGTTCTACCTGCTTTCCATAATAGCTTCTCAGGTTATGGCTGTAACACCTAAGCACCCCTTTAATGTGCAAGTCTGTAATCTATTTTCCTGAATCCTTCCTGAAACCCATTTGTGCTTTTAGCACATATGTCTCTTACCCTAATTACAAAGAGAAAATGGTACTTCCTTCTATTTGTCCTAATATCTTCATCAAGCTTTAGGAATGTCCTTTAGTTCTAATCTTCTGGAAGTTGCTGGACAAGTCCTGATTCATTGTATCCACATCCCAGTCTTTAAAGGATCTATAATTTCATCACTGTGAATACTTCCCCAATGGCTGCAGGGCACAAGCTTCCTACACCTTAATAGATGTTCTTCACAAGTTGTCATGACATGGTAACTTTTAGTCTCAATCTTTACCTTTCTCCTATTGCTTCTCCCTCATCTCCATAAAACAACTGTCCTTGTTCCAAGTATTCTTGATTGTATCTGTTAGACTCTGAAACGAATGTGATAAGTGACAGGAAACCACTGGAATTTTTTGAATTGGAAGGTGACATAGCCAGAACTGCTTGTTAGGAAAAGCACTTTGGTAGCTGATTGGAGGCTGGCTTGGAGTTAGGAGAGACTTGAAACAGGTAGACCTACCAGCAAGCTATTGCATTAGTCCAGGTGTGAGACGATGAGGGTCTGCACCAAAGTGATGGCAGTTTCAGAGGAGAAAAGAAGTGTATTCCAGAGATTTTTGTAAAGTTGTAATTGACAGGCCTCAGCCCCAGCTTGGATATGGTGGGTGACAGATAACGAGGAGTTCAGGATGACACCTAGTTTGCAAATCTGAGTAACTAGTGTTGCCTTGTACAGCAATAAGGAAGGTAGGAGAGGGAGAGAGTTTTAGGGGAAAAATAATGAGTTCAGTTTTGGTTATGTCGAGTTTAAGATGTCTTCTGAACATCTAGTTTTAGATGACTGAAAGTCAGTTGAAGTTGCAAGACTGGAGGTCAGCAGAGAGGTTAGGGCAGGATAGGTAGGTTTTAAGAATCATTAATATAGAAATAGTAGTTAAATCCATGGGAGCTGATGAGATCAAGGGAAGACTAGTATAAAGGAAGATGAGAGGAAAGTTTAGGAACAGAACCCTGTGAGACACCTATGGTTAGAAGGTATGATCTAGATCAGGGCTTCTTAAACTTTTTCCATTCCCGATGCTTTCAGTGCTTCTTAAACTGTGGGTCGCAACTCCATGAGAATCCAGCAAAGGAGACTGAGAAGGAACAATCAGATAAGGAAGAGAGAGTGGTGTCCTGAAAACTTAGAGTATATTCAACCAAGAGAAGGTGATCAACAGCGTCCAAGTGTCAAAGGCTGCAGAAAAGTCAAGAAGAATGAGGATTGAAAAAGAGCCATTGGATTTGACAACAAAGGGATCATTGGTAACTTTGGAGAGAGCAGTTTTCAAGGGAAGAATGATTTGGGAAGCCAGAATGTAAGGAGTTAAGAAGAGAATGAGAGGAGAAAAAGTGGAGGCATCTCTCATAGATGGCCTTTTCAAGGAGGTTAGCCTTCCTTAGAAGGTTGGAAGGATTAAGTGAGAATCCTATGTGGATGGGGAGATGTGGGCATGTTCATAGGCAGCACCAAAAGAGCCAGTAGATAAGGGAAGATTGAAAATCAGTGATCTAAATCCCTTTCTGATATCCATGTAAATAATTGTGTGGGTGTAATGACTAAGGAAATCATATTCAGTACATAGTCTGAGTAACTGAAGTTTATGTAGGCTAGGATAGAGAGAACTGTCAAAGTACACCCATAGCTAGAGGCATAAAGATGCCTTAGAATAAAGCTAGTGAGAGATATCACCTTTATTGTAGGGGAAGGAATTTGTGTCGGTGAAACAGTGGTGGACCTATCGAAATGATGACCTCTTGCCCTCTTTCACCTCAAAGTATTAAAAAGAGAATTGAAGGAAGTCCCTGTACAGGCATTAAGATTTCTTTTTTCTACATTGATAACAATTGTACTTGGAAAATCCTTGTTTAGTAGGTAAAGGAGCCTAGCTAACCTCACCAGTGGCTCAATATGGGATTTATCCCACCCCATGCCTACTGGGAACCTTTGCTGTTGTTCTTTTCTGAGGCAGGATGATGGCAAATGGTTGGAAAAAATTACATAGCTGGGAGCTGGGGAAAAATGAAGTATAATATCCGATGGGGGACAAATTAATGATGGGATTCTCCAAATGCCATAAAGACCTCCTTTGCAATTGACTCCTCGGAATTCTTAATCTGGTCCATGGAGGGAGAAAGCAGTAAAAGCAGAAAAAATAAACTTTTCAGGAAAGCCTAATAAAAGTCATTTCAGGTGAATGATAAACTGAAGAAATAGCCTATTCATGGTACAATTGTGGATTGAGAAACTTGATCTGTTCTGCTTATAGGACCCTCTGTTTTGGTCCCATGGGTGGCCAGAGGTTTTGACTAGTTTATCGCCACACCGAGACTATTGATACACTCTACAATGAAATATTAGGGATGTGCTTCACTTTAAGAAAACCAAAATAAGAAATAGATAAATTAGGGAGTAATGTTTCCCTTTAGAAAACATTCACAAAGGAAAACATTCCTCTCAAAATGAGAACACTTCTGGAAAAAATGTTTTCATGACCATTAGACACTGGGCAATTTGACAAAAGATGTCAGACCTAAAGCTATGGTGATTGTTTTATATTTATTGTTCCTTTGCTGGCAGATGCCTACAAGGCAGTTTGTTGTGTCAGAAAGGGACCAAGGCCTGAAGCGAGAGTCCTGTTGGGATCTTGGCTTTCCTACTTACCTGTGTGATGGTGGGCAAGTCACTTCTCTCCAAACACTGGTTTCCTCGTGCCTGGGGTACTGAGCTAGATAGCAGAGTTAGCTTTTAATTCTAACTGCTATCATTCCTCCGCATCTCTTTGGAGGATCAACAGAAATTACTTTTAGTAGCCCGTAGATATAGTTCTCTTGTTTTGCATGTGTTCTCCTGAGAGTCCATGCCCTTTGAAAATCAATCAGAAATGAACACAAACCATCACTGTTCATTTTTGGAGTCTCAGTAGTTTACCTGCCTTCCGTGCTCTTCTGTTAGAGAAAGAAAACTTCTGCTTTCTAAGGTTAACCCTTTCTACCTTCTGCCTGCTTGAGGGCCTTAGTTTTCTGGGCCATGGTGTCCTATGAAGTGTAGGAAGAGAATGTTTGCTGCTGGAAGACTTGATATACAATCAAGAGGAAGTGAAACTAAAAATGAAGGGTGAGGGTCAAAAATACCCATGTCACAAACTAGATCCTGTGAAGGACATTAGATATGGTATGGAGAGGGATTCCAACAGTGTGCACAGGCATTAACATGAGGAAATAATTGGGGAGAACAGGAGTATCAAAATGTGTTTCCTCAAATATCTCCTTGACCTCGGAATTCTGGAATTTTGTGACAATATTCCTAGGAATTTTCTTTTTGGGATCTTTTTTCTTTTTTACTTCTTTTTACTTTTTTTTATTTAATATTTTTAGTTTTCAGCATTGATTTCCACAAGATTTTGAATTACAAATTTTCTCCCCATTTCTACCTTCCCCCCACTCCAAGATGGCATATATTCTGATTGCCCCATTCCCCAGTCAGCCCTCCCTTCTGTCACCCCATTCCTCTGCCCCATCCCCTTTTCCCTTACTTTCTTGTAGGGCAATATAGATTTCTATGCCCCATTGCCTGTATATCTTATTTCCCAGTTGCATGCAAAAACAACTTTTTTTTTTGAACATCTGCTTTTAAAACTTTGAGTTCCAAATTCTCTCCCCCTTCCCTTCCCACCCACCCTCCCTAAGAAGGCAAGCAATTCAACATAGGCCACATGTGTATCATTATGCAAAACCTTTCCACAACACTCATGTTGTGAAAGACTAACTATATTTTGCTTCCTCCTATCCTGTCCCCCTTTATTCAATTTTCTCCCTTGACCCTGGCCCTTTTCGAAAGTGTTTGCTTTTGATTACCTCCTCCCCCATCTGCCCTCCCTTCTATCGTGCCCCCTTTTTTATCTCCTTCCTCCTTCTTTCCTGTGGGGCAAGATACCCAACTGAGTGTGTATGTTATTCCCTCCTCAAGCCAAATCCAATGAGAGCAAGATTCACTCATTCCCCCTCACCTACCCCCTCTTCCCTTCCAATAGAACTTCTTTTTCTTGCCACTTTCATGTGAGATAATTTACCCCATTCTATCTCTTTCTTTCTCCCTCTCTCAATATATTCCTCTCATCCCTTAAATTGATTTTTTTTAGATATCATCCTTTAATATTAAACTCACCCTGTGCCCTCTGTGTGTGTGTATATATATATGTATATATATATGTGTATATATATGTATATATATATGTATGTATGTATGTATGTATGTATATTCCCTTCAGCTACCCTAATACTGAGGTCTCATGAATTACACACATCATCTTTCCATGTAAGAATGTAAACAAAACAATTCAACTTTAGTAAGTCCCTTATGATTTCTCTTTCTTGTTTACCTTTTCATGCTTCTCTGATTCTTGTGTTTGAAAGTCAAATTTTCTATTCAGCTCTGGTCTTTTCACTGAGAAAGCTTGAAAGTCTTCTATTTTATTTAAAGTCCATATTTTGCCTTGGAGCATGATAATCTGTTTTGCCGGGGAGGTGATTCTTGGTTTTAATCCTAGCTCCATTGATCTCTAGAATATCATATTGCAAGCCCTTCGATCCCTTAATGTAGAAGCTGCTAGATCTTGTGTTATCCTGATTGTGTTTCAACAATACTCAAATTGTTTCTTTCTGGCTGCTTGCAGTATTTTCTCTTTGATCTGGGAGCTCTGGAATTTGGCGACAATATTCCTAGGAATTTTCTTTTTGGGATCTTTTTCAGGAGGGGATCAGTAGATTCTTTCAATTTCTATTTTACCCTCTGGCTCTAGAATATCAGAGTAGTTTTCCTTGATAATTTCTTGAAAGATGATATCTAGGCTCTTTTTTTGATGATGGCTTTCAGGTAGCCCAATAATTTTTAAATTATCTCTCCTGGATCTATTCTCCAGGTCAGTGGTTTTTCCAATGAGATATTTCACATTGTCTTCCATTTTTTCATTCCTTTGGTTCTGTTTTATAATATCTTGATTTCTCATAAAGTCACTAGCTTCCACTTGCTCCAATCTAATTTTTAAGGTAGTATTTTCTTCAGTGATCTTTTGGACCTCCTTTTCCATTCGACTAATTCTGCCTTTCATGGCATTTCTTCTCCTCATTGGCTTTTTGGAGCTCTTTTGCCATTTGAGTTAGTCTATTTTTTAAGGTATTATTTTCTTCAGTATTTTTGGGGTCTCCTTTAGCAAGTCATTGACTGGTTTTTCATGGTTTTCTCACATCCTTCTCATTTCTCTTCCAAATTTTTCCTCTACTTCTCTAACTTGCTTTTCCAAATCCTTTTTGAGCTCTTCCGTGGCCTGAGACCAATTCATATTTATTTTGGAGGCTTTTGATGTAGGTTCTTTGATTTGTTGACTTCTTCTGGCTGTATGTTTTGATCTTCTTTGTCACCAAAAAACAATTCCAAAGTCTGAGTCTGAATCTGAGACCATTTTCACTGTCTGTTCATGTTCCCAGCCAACTACTTGACCCTTGAGCTTTTTGTTAAGGTATGACTGCTTGTAGAGTAGAGAGTACTTTGTCCCAAACTTTAGGGGCTGCTCTGCTGTTTCCAGAGCTACTTCTACACATCAAGCTCTGCCACACCAGCACTCCTCCTCCCCCAAGAACCACCAACCCAGACCGAGACCCAGAACCAAGCAAACTCTGCACTCCTGCTCTGATCTGCTGCTTAATTCCTCCTACCAGGTGGGCCTGGGGCTGGAAGCAACCACAGCTGTAGCTCTGGAAGCAGCCCCAGAGCTTCCCCACTTCTGTGCCCCTGAGGCTGGGGCCTTCTGCGTACTCCTTTCACTCCAATCCAGCAGTTTTTCCCACTAATCTGCTCTGTTGTCTTTGGCGTTTGTGGGTTGAAAAGTCTGGTAACTGCCACAGCTCAATGATTCAGGGCCCTAATGCCCGTTTTGCCGGGCTCCCGGTCTGGTTGGTCCTGGTGTGGCCCATGCTGGCCTGTGCTCCGCTCCCAGCTCCATGTGATAAACCCTTCCCAGCAACCATCCACAGGGCTGGAGCCCTGCTTCCTTCTGCTATTTCATGGGTTCTGCCACTCTATAATTTGTTCAGAGCCATTTTTTACAGGTGCTTGGAGGGACCTGCAGGAGAGCTTAAGCAAGTCCCTGCTTTCCAGCCACCATCTTGGCTCCACCCCTCAAATATCAATATATAGTAAATAAAGCAAGCTTGTAAACTTAGCACTAGGAAATGACTGTGGCTTTACAGGGATCACTAAGACTTGGGAGAATGGGATTCCTAATTAGAAAACAGCAGTGAGGCCCATCTTGTTTAACTAAAATAAATCTGATAGAAGAGACAAAAGAGTGGAACTACATGTCAAGAAGGTATATCTGTATAGAAATCTATGAAGCTAAACATATAGTAGCTAATAATAACACTTAGAATTTATATAGTGCTTCAAGGCTTTCAGAGTACTTTGTGAGTATCATCTTTCTTGATATAACAACCTTGGGAGATCAGTGCTAAATTATCACTATTTTACAGATGAGGAAACAGAGGCAAACAGAGGTTAAATGTCTTGTCTAGGATCACACAACTAATAAGTGTCTGAGGTTGGATTTGGACTCAGGATTTCCTAACTCCAGGGTCCATTGCTCTCTCCCCTGGCATGATGTGAGGATATAAGAAGAAATAAACAGAAGTAGTGATGCTGGGGGAATGTATGATAGACTGCCCAACTATGGAGGCATGTGGTAGATGCTTTCATGGTATAGACTGAGGTAAAAGCATCGTAGTAATTGGAGATGGGGAAGGACTTAGCTATCCACATATCTGCTAGAATGGGAGTCTGTCTGCTAAAAGCCCAGTATCAGGCAAATTCTTGACTTGCTAACAATTTTATTTCTTAAGGTAGATAGGGAACAAAAAGGAGAAGCCCTACGTGGGATGCTTCTGTCTAATAAAGAAGAACTGGATGGTGAAGTAAAAGCAATGGAGTTATTGGAGAAAGCAGTGCCCTTTGAGTCTTGGTGATCCAAAGGAAGGGAATGCTGAGCATTACTGAACATGGACTTTGCCCTTCAAGAAAGATTTCAAAAAGTTCAAAGAAATGACAGTCACGATCTCATGGTCCAAAATTCCAAAAGGGAAGGTAGTTCAAATAGAATGAGAAGCTTTCAACACTGAAATTTTGACAATACAATCTCAAAATTATCTCTTCGAGACAGGAAGAGGAGGAGGAGGAGGAGATGGAGACAAAGGTAACTTCAGAGGACACCCTCCAGTGAGCTCAGGACCAATAAGTATATACAAAAGATGAAGGGGGAAAACAGAAGAGAAGTCATGTCACAATGAACCAAAAAGAGCATGAGGGACTTGTAAGAATAGTAGCAAGAACCTTAAAGCCCAGAATGAGCTAAAACTTATGGGGCAAAAAAAAAAGAATTTTAAAGTCTATATATTGTAAGAAAAATGAGGAAAGTGCTGACTTAATGATTAGGTCAGAGAGTATAGTGCTGGCATATGACTCAGAAAACAAAACTACTCAATTCCATTCCTGTGATCTCCCTAATGTGGGTACTCTGTACCACGCTTCAGATCATAATCCATCCAGGACTCCTCTCTCCCATATAACCTTGTCAATATTCTCCCATATGACCTTCATCAATATGATGAGGGTCTTCCTTTAGGTCTTAATGGTACCCAGTGTGATACATAGGCTGTAACTCATTCTCACTATATGACCATCCTTCCTCCTGTTCACTTATTTTTTGATGACTTCATTTATACTACTTCTTGCACATACAAGTCATACTTGGCAAAATATTGGAGCCCATTTGTACCCAAAATATGTCTCTCCATTGCCCTTTGGATGAAGCACAATTTTAATACTTTAGAGATCATTTATTCTTTGATTCCTAGCCATATAATATCACCGGGAGGAAACAACAACCTAGTATTTATAAAGGCAAGGGAAAGACCTATGCAGCTTCTCAAATGAACACAGTCTGCTCTCTTTCTCCTATTTAACTTGGAGTCCAGCTTATTTCATCATTCCTTCTTGTCCATGATATGGACCAATTCAGTGGGCTATCTATTCAACTACATATCATAGCCTGGCATTTGTCATCCACTTAGTTTTTCCTGTGTGAATTGTAAGACTGAACTTATGGATCTCATTTACAATGCTTTGCAGTATTACATGGCATAGTACAATTAGCACATCACTTGAAAACAGGAGAATTGGGAAGACATTATGATCTATAAGGAATCCCTCTTCCATTTGGATCCTGTGCAGGACATCCTCAATGACAATGGCAAACACTCTTGCTGCTATTTTAGGCCTCACTTGATATTCATAGTGAGAAGATCATTGAATACAATAATCTCTCTTATTGAATCTTGTATGATCCTAGGAGGCACCTTGAAAGAGAGCTTTTAAGGCTGCATTTTTTGCCATCAAGTAAAAACAAAATTTTAGTCAACAAGCAATAAATATAATGGGATTTTATGTTTTCTATACCTTTTAGTTACTTGTGGCTACACAAATATTATTGGCTATAGAATATTATTTGTGAAACCTATATTCTATTCTCACATTTTAATCAGTGTGTATATATTCTCAAAGATTTTATAGAAATGAGAATTATAATCTTAGACAAGATAAAAGAACTATAATGCCTAGAACCACAGAAACAGTAATATTACTGTACCCACCAATGGTCAGATCACATTCAGAGACTCACTTCTGAATTTTAAGACAATCATTGACAACACGTGGAATTCTCATGCTTGTGAAGGAGCTCAAAATCATATTCTGTATGGAAAACTTTTTAAAAAGTAACTGAAGATTTTAATCCGGGAAAGGAAATATTTGGGGAGAACATGAAAACTACCTTCTAAACTGAAAAAAAAATGTCATGGAAGATGTATAATACTTAATCTGTCACCTGAGGGTAGATTTTTATTCATTATAGGAAATAACTTATTAATAATTGAGAACATTAAAAATAGAATGTGCTACTTCCTGGAGCAGTGAGTAGAGTTTTCATTGGAAAGTTTCAAGCATGTAATGACTACTTGTCAGGGTGGTGGCTGGCTTGGAAGGGGGGATTTCCTATATTTGCTATGGGACAGAACTAAAATACAATGAGGTACTACTCACCCAATTCCTAAGGCAACAGTGTGTGTGTGTGTGTGTGTGTGTGTGTGTGTGTGTGTGTGTGTGTGACAGAGATGGAAGGGGGGGAGAGAGAGAGAGGGAGAGAGGGAGGAGGGCAGGAGGGAGATGGGGAGAGAAAGGGAAGGAGAGAAGACAAAAGGGAGATGGGAAAGGAGAGGGGAGATAGGAGAGAGGGGAGATAGGAAAGGAGAGAGAGTGAGAATGGATCCTTTAGGATATCAGTGGTGAAAGTGTTACAGAAATTTGATCCACATACATATTTGGGGAAATTCACCTGTCTTATACAATTAGGAAATCTCAGTCTTTTGTGGTCTTCCAAGGAACAGACTGTGCAGCTTTTTGTTGATATTATATATGATTTGAATCATTGTTTTAATACCTTTCTCCTTTATAAGGTAAGAATTAGCAGTGACTGTATAATCACTTAGGTTTGGGGGAGGGGGGACTAGGATCTTTATATTCATCATTAGAAAAAGTGGCATAGGGACTCTATTTTTAGTATGTGATATTTTTGGTCCATGATTAATGTGAGAAATTTTCCTGAGAACTCCAAGTGGTGCAAAGTATGAATTGGCAAAGCTAGAAAACCTCTGCAAGTGCCATTTTCTGATGCCCCATGGTGCTTTTCTATCCCAATTCTCTGAATATCTTGGCTTCTTATTTTTCTTCCATTCCCCACTCCCTCTGCTGCTGCCAGTTTCTTTGAGCAGTTTTGTTAATAGTAAGCCAACAGAAGGAGGGACAGAAGAGGAGAAAAAGCTAAATAGTCATGCTCACTACTTGTTATTTGGTTTGGTGGATGAAGAAATTGAAGCTTTTGGTTAAAATGAGTTTTTTTTCCTTCTGTGGATTTTCCTCATCTGCGCTAACCCTGAGCCATTACCACAGCTTGAAGTTTAGTATATTTATTTTCTTAAAGGAATCCATCAAGATAGAAATAGACCTTGAATCAGAAGAGTTGGGTTTGTGTTTCAGCTTAGCTTTGTGACATCGGACAAGAAAGTCACTTAACCAATCTATGATTCACTTTCTCATGTATTATATGGTATGGTTGGACTAGATGATCTCCAGGGTCTATTCCTATTCTAAAAATTTTTGAATCTAGATCACAATTTGACCACTAGCCCTTGTTTTAAATTTTATTATTTAAAATATTTTCTCTTTCAAAAATTATGAACTTGACAAATTTAAACATTTCCATATACAAAGAGAACAGAAAAAATACATTTGTATATGAAATCATGAATCTATTGAATACAGTGGGGTTTTTAAACAGTATGATATAAATTTGGCTAGGTGGTTCCGACAGTGCCCTGTTTGTTTCCCCTTCTGAAATTTTTCAGCTCTCTTCTATATATTTGAAATGTTTCCTTGATCTTTTCTTCCTTTTCTTTGTTGTTGTTTTTTTGCATCACTATCCCCCATGCCCCTTCCATAGTTTCCCCACCAAAAACTCTTCCTTATAACAATAATCATAATCAGACAAAACATATATACACATTTGTAGTGTTCAAAAATGTCCGTCTGCTTCTGTGTCCTTAATTCATCACCTCTTTGTCAAAAGGTAGGAAATACACTTTATTATCAGTCTTCTAGAGTCATGAATGGTCACTGAGTCAATTACAGATCTTAAGTCTTTCGCAGTTTACAGTATTGTACTTACTGTTCAATTATTCTTCTGGCTCTGTTCTGTTCCGTCTGCATCATTACATGTAAGTCCTGCCAGGTTTTGTCTGAATCAGTCCCTTTTTGTCATTTTTTATGGCACAGTAATGTGGCATTTTCACGTGCTGTAATGTCTTTAGACATTCCCCACTTGATTTGTACCATCATTGTTTCCAGTTCCTTGCCACAACAAAAAAAGTGCTTCTACAGATATTTTTGTACATATCTGTTCTTTCACTCTAACTTCGATCTTTTCGGGGTATATGTTTCAGTAGTGGTTTCACTGGGCTAAAGGGTATGAACAGTTCCATAAATTTTTTTTTTTTTTTTTTTTTTTTTTGCTTTTTGGCAGGGCAGTTGGGGTTAAGTGACTTGCCCAAGGTCACACAGCTAGTACATGTGTCAAGTGTCTGAGGCCGGATTTGAACTCAGGTCCTCCTGACTCCAGGGCCGGTGCTCTACTGACTGTGCCACCTAGCTGCCCACAGTTCCATAAATTTTGAGGTAGAATTCCAAATCACTTTCCAGAATGTTTGGATCAGCTTGCAGCTCCCCCACCAACAAGCTTTGCCTTTCTTCCTATAGATACAATCCAACAATTGTTGTTTTCCATTTTTGTCACCTTTATTGATCTGAAGATGTGAGGTAGAAACTCAGAGTTCTTTTAATTTATTATTTCTCTTGTTATTAGTAATTTGAGACTTTTTTCACATAGTCATTGATAGTTTGGAAGCTCCAAATCCAGAGATTCTCTTTTGTTTCCTTAATAAACTTTTTTTTTGGAGGGGGGAAGGCAGGGCAATTGGAGTTAAGTGACTTGACTAAGGTCACACTGCTAGTGTGTCAAGTATCTGAGGCCAGATTTGAACTCGGGTCCTTCTGACTCCAGGGCTGGTGCTTTACTCACTGCACCACCTAGCTGCCCCTCCTCAATAAACTATTAGGTGAGGTAGGATTCCTAAGGGGCAAGAGTATATTATTTTCCTTTCTATATTGTCACCTAGTCCTTTTAAGTAATTCAGACTTGTTGACCTTAACATTCTCTTATCTGTTACGTTTGTATTTCAAAACTGTCCAGCTCTGGTCTTCTAACAAGAATGCTTGGAAGTAAACAAGTCTTGTAAGGTCTCCTGCCCCCTCCTCCTTCCCAGAAAATCATGTTAAACTTTATTGTACATTATTATTGGGTTCAAGCTATTTTTTCCCCTCATGGTATATCATAATCCAGTCTTTCCTTTCTCATTGATTATAAGTAATCTTGAGTGCTTCTGGTTGGAGTTTCTTCCTGCATGTTCAGATTGAGATTTTTCTTGGCTGTTTACAATATTTTCTCCTTGATCTGGGAGATCTCAAACCTTGTAACTACATTTCTGAGTGAATTAATCCTGAGGTTCCTCTCTGGTGGTATCTTATGGATTTCACCAATCTGTTCTTTACCTTCTCGCTCCAATACTTCTGGGCAATTTTCTTTGAGAACTTAAGTAAAATTTGATATTCAGGGTTTTTTTTTTTGTTTCGTCATATTTTTCTGGGGGGCAGCTAGGTGGTGCTGTAGATAGAGCACTGGGCCTAGAATCTGAAGACTCAACTTACTGAATTTAAATCTGTCTTCAGACACTTACTAGCTATGTGACACTGGGCAAGTCACTTTAACCCTGTTTGCCTTAGTTTCTTCATCTGTAAAATGAGCTAGAGAAGGAAATGGTAAACCACTCCAGTATCTTTGCCAGGAAAACCCTAAATGGGGTCATTAAGAATCGGACATGACTGAAAATGACTAAACAACAACAACAACAATTTTTTTTTCCCTAGGAGGACTATCATTTTAGTTATCTCTTGAAGCCCTGTATTTCAGATCAGTTTCTTAATTATAGAGTCTTCACCTTTTCTTCTATTTTTTTTTTACTTTACTCATATATCTTGAGTCATTCACATGTTCTTCCAATTTTGTGGTTTTCTGACTTCGTTCTTATGATTATTATATTATTGAATTTTTGAGCTCCAGATGTTCCATTTTTTATTTTGGGGGGGGTATCACTTTGGAAAGATTTTCTGTGTTCTGTGCTAAGCCACTGGCTCTGCTTTCAAGTTTTTTAGTAAGAACTCTAGTTTAACTTTATATCCTCCTTTATTCTTTTATTGTTTTGCAACTACTTTTGAGGCTCTTTTGTCAATTTCTTTCTATTTTCTAGGCTTTGTAGTTGTATTTATTGCATAATTATTTTCTTCTGGATATTTGTTTTGGCATTCTTTTAACTCACAATATTTCTTGATTATTAAGACTTTTTCCTTTCTTGCTCATATTCTCAGTCACTCTCCTTTGTTTTCTGTGGGAATTTTTCTTCTCCCCTCACTGCCACCATTTAGTCATTGTTCTTTTAGGGTTTTTTGGCATATTTTTTGTTGTTTTATGTTGTTCAAAGAATTGGACTCAGATAAAACTTTTTACTTACCCATCTTGCCAGAAATTGCTGATAGTGTTCTGATGTAATACTTCCTTTCCTTCTGAAATGATGCTAGGATTTATAGATTATTTCTTTCCTTTTCTCATGTCTTTCCTTTTCTCCAAAATATAGTCCATTATTCTTTCGGAGCACTGAGATGTTGGCTTTCCTTGGAATATTAGAGGGAGACAGTGATCTAGTGATTAAAAAGCACAAGACTAGTAGTGCGTATTCTGCATTCCATTTCATTCTACATTCCATTTTTGGTTTGGCAAGCTATTCTGCAACACTGAATAAAATATATTAGCACATTGACTCATTTCCCAATATTCACTCACTTACCACTTGGTAGAGTAATTTGTTCTCTTTTTTAAAAAATTAGTTCTATCTTTTGTTTTTATATGGTGTAGATTTCTCTCAGTATCCCTATTATTCCTCCCTCCCAGACAGCCATCCCATATTACAAATAATATGTTCAAAGAAAAAAGTGAAAAGTCAGCAAAACTGATCCACTAATCAAAAGTCTGAAAAATATGAAATGTTTCACACTGGTGGTCTTCTCCCCATTGCAAAGAGTGGGGAAGGGAGGCATCATCTCTCATTTTTTTTCTTTGGGACTATGCTCGTTCTTTGTAATTCTGCAATATTCACTTTCATTTATTTTGTGGTTCTTTCCACTTACATTGCTATAGTCATTTAGTGCATTGTCTTCTTGGTTCTGCCTACTTCATTCTTCGTTTTTTCATAGAATTCTTTCCATGCTTCTTTGCCTTCTTTATATTCATCGTTTATTACAGCACAGCAATATTATATTACGTTCATGTGCCACAATTTGTTTAGCCATTCCCCAAACTATGGGCATATATTTTGAGTGATTTGTTCTCCAAGAATAACCAATTCATTTGTATCAGCTTAATAGAGGATATATATTTATTGGCTTTTATAAGATAATTTTTGAAGTTCCTATTATAGGCTGATCTTTAAACATTGCCAAATGGTTGAAGAGGACCACTAGAAAAATCTCTGTCTTTAAGAAGCTCTCACCCTGATGTGAGAAAAGAGATAAACACATATTCACAAGTAGAAATGTTGACAGAAAAACAATGCAAGGGAAAGTTAATATAATGGCTACATATTACTCATCATATTTCCTCATAAACCCTCCCTCCTTGCAAACTTACCTATCTCTTGATGGCACCCCTCAACTCTCAGTTACTGAAGATCTAAACCTTAAATCTTTTGCTGTCCTCTCCTCGGGTCTCCCTGCTCCAGACAGTTGTCAAGTGCTGTCAGTTTTACCTCCATGATTTCTCACATACATCCCTTTCTAACCCTTCACACTGCTACTATAAAAATTAAGGCCCTCATTACTTCTCTGTTCTCCCAATTGGTCTTCCTACCTCCAGGCACTCCTCTTTGCTCCTTCCCTTATGCTGCTCCAACATGATCTTCATGATCTTCCATTCTGACTGTTGCTCCTCTGCTCAGATACTTTCAATGGGTCCTTGTTGCCTATAGGTTAACAAGGGTAAAGGGGAAAAAATCACAGTCTAGAAATTAAGGCCTCTCCCCCATATTCCAGTCCCAACCTATTTTCACCTTACTTCCTTTGGATTACCCTATTTTCCAGGTAAACTTAACTAAGAATAGTTCCCTAAAAATGACATACTTACTCAATATATCCAAAATACACTCCTTATTTTGGCTTTTCCAAATCCATCTCTTCCTTCCAGACTCAGCTTAAGTGATATGCATGGTGCATCCTCTTCTGGAGTTGTAAATGGTCACTGAGTCAATCAGAGAGCCTAAGTCTTTGACCATTGTTTTCCTTTACAGTATTGTAATCACTGCACAAATTGATCTCCTGCTTCTACTCACTTCAGTCTGCATCATTTCATACAAGCCCTCCCAGGTTACTCTGAATCAGTCCCTTGTGTCATTTCTCCATGGCATTACTTTTCTTTTCCTATAAGGTAACCCTAAAAGGTTTGCACCTGTACTTCTTGGCTTTAAGCAAAAAATGTTTCTCCAAATATTTTTGTGCATCTGTGTCCTCTTGCCCTGACTGTTATCTCTTTGAAGCATATGCTTTAGTGGTGGTAGTGTTGTTTGTCCTTCATTTGTGAAGAAGACCAGTGATATCATAGGATAATGTCTTGACTTGAGTGTGAATTGTATTTAAGTGAGGCAGAGTTACACAAAGTTGTCAGCTTCATTCTCTCTTCCAGAGTCATCAAAGTCCAGTGGCAAGAAAAAAGTCAGGATGACTGGCAGTGACTTGGGATGCAGTAGATGACTTTGGCATCTTCAATGTCTGACTTGCTTTTGCTGCCTTCATTCACAGCTGTTAGAACAAATTGTTCTCATCTGCCCATTCCACCAGTAGTCTTCACATGCTTAGGGTAGACATCTCCTTAATTCAGCCATCTGGTTTGAGGCCTGTCAGTTACTTTCCACCTGCTTTAGCCCAGCTGCCAAGACAGTTTATTAGGGTGTGGCTGCTGAGCATGCTACAGCTTCTTGGAGCCACAGGTGAGAGTTGAGTGCCAGGTAGACACCAATGGTGGATAAGTAACCCCGCAAAGAGCTCTCAGCAAGTCCTCACATCAGAGTGCTAGTCCTCCTTGAACACTCCTTATACTCCAGTGGTATCATTGGGTCAAAGGGTATGAATAGTTTAAACACTTTTGGGGCATAGTTCCAAATTGCTTTTCAGAATAGTTGGATCAGTTTGTAGCTCTGCCAATAGTGCATAACAGCCTCTCCAAAAATTATCATTTTCCATTTTTTGTCATCTTTGCCAATATGATAACTCAGAGTTGTTTGCAATTGGATTTCTCTTTTTATTGGAGAGACAGTGTATTATAGTGGACAGAGGGACAACCTCAGTCAGGAAGATCTAGTTTGAAGTCTTGCCTCTGATATATACTAGCTGTGTGACACTGGGCAAATCATTAAATCTCTCAGTGATATATGTAACTCTCTAACAGTCTAAGTTTCAGAGAATGTGCTGACCTTCACTGGTAGAAGGAGTTTCTTCATTTAGGTGTTCCCTATACCAATGAAATCACAGAGTGAGACCCTATCTCTTATTATTAGTGATTTGAAACATTTTTCATGTGATGGTTGATAGTTTGACTTTCTTCTTTTGAGAACCTGTTCATAATCTTTCATCATTAATCAATTGGGGAGTGTCTTCTATTCTTATATATTTGTGTCAATTCTCTATGCATTTTGGATATCAGACATCAGAGAAAGCTACTATAAGGAATTTTCCCATTTAACATTTTCCCTTCTAATTTTAACTGCATTAATTTTGTTCAAACAAAACTCTTTTCAACTTTATATAATCAAAATTGAATCTTTTATCTTCTGTGATGTTCTCCATCCTTTATTTTGTCAAGAACTCTTCCACTATCCAGAATTGGGAAAAGTCTCTCCTTCCTTGCTCCTCGAATTTTTTCATGATTTAGCATTTCGCATCTAGGGTATGTATCCATTTGTAGCTTACTGTACTATGTATCTAAACAAAATTTATGGAATACTCTTTCCCAATTTTCCTAGCAGTTGTTAAATACTGAGTACTTGTCCTAGCACTTGGAATACTTGAGTTTAACAAACCCTTTTCTACCATATTCAAATGTTTCTAGATCTTATGTCCATCAATCAACTTATAAATTTTTTTAGCCAGTATCAAAGAGCTCAAATAATCACAACTTGGAAATATTAGTTTGAAATTTGGTACTGCTAGACGACCCACTATATTTACCATTATTTCTCTTGAGATTCTTGAACTTTTATTCTTTGAGGTCAGGGGTTCTTAATTTTTTTTTCATCATAGATCCTTTCGGCAGTCTGGTAAACCTCATAGACCTCAGAATAATATTTTTAAATGCTGAAGGCAAGTCAGCTGTTGTTTAGTCACGTGTGATTCTTTGTGACCTCATTTGAGGTTTTCTTGGCAAAAATACTGGAGTGTCTTGCCATTTCTTTCTCTAGCTCATTTGACAGATAAGGAAACTGAAGCAAACAGGGTTAAGTGACTTACTCAGGGTCACATAGCTAGTAAGTATCTGAGCCCAGATTTGAAGTCAGGAAGATAAGTCTTCCTGACTCTAGGCCCTGCACTCTTATCTACTGAGCCATCGAGCTACCCAAATGTCAGTTAGATGTTAGTAAAAATGTGTAAATTCTTTTCCATATAGGTTCATGAACTACCTGAAATCCTATCTGTTTACTCCAGGTTAAGAAGCTTTGTGCTAGATGAAATTTATTATTGTTTTTTTCTAGTTTTATAAAGTAAGTCTTTGGTGTGACACTGAATATGGAAACTAATTGAGGTTATATTGCCATTTTTATTAAGTTGGCATGACCTAGCCGTGAAATATTTTAGAACTAATGATTTTTTTCCTCTGTTCAAATTTACTGACAGTTCTTTCTCTAGATTTTTCCTTTGTTCGCATCACTTTCTACATCCTAGCTGTATAGATGTTATATATCTCCCTCCTCCCAAATGGAGAATAAACCTCTTGAAGATAAGACTTATAAATTGCATATTTTTTATCTCTTGGCATAGTTTATTAAATTGAATTTAATATAGGGAAACAAACAAGTACTGGAAGGATTTTTAAGACAATAGCAA